>NC_079452.1:12396548-12444048 GCF_903798145.1 Danio aesculapii | reverse complement strand
CCTACTGTAGTCAGACCACAATTTGCTTTCAGAACTGCCTCAAAAAGATGCTGTGAACATTCCTGTGTCACTTTGGTTTATAAACTGACAAGATAGCATCACGTGGTTACTGCAGAATTGACAAATGCACATCAATAATGTGAATGTCTGATTCAATCACATCCCAAAGTTTTTACTTGGTGAGTTCTTGTAACTGAGGAGGCCCTTGTAGTGGAGTCACTGTCCTGTTCAAAAACCATTTTGAGACGATTTGAGTCTTGTGGTGTATTATCCCACTAAAAGCAGCCATCACTAAATGGGGAAAACAGGACAATGAGGACATGATCAGAAAAAAATACTTATCTTAGCTGAGGTGTTTACGCTCAACTGATGCAACAAAAGATTCCTCACACTATTAAACATCCAGCAGTAGCCTGAATGTTGATACAAGACAGGACAGGTTTCATACTTTCATATTGTTTACAGCAAATTCTGACCCTACTGCCTAAATGTAGCAGCAGGCAACCTTTTCCCAATCTTCTGTTCTCTAATTTTGGCAAGCCTATGCTATTTTTAAACTCTTCGCTGTTTTTAGCTGACAGGAGAGTCTCAGATATGCTTGTCTTATGTTATTGTAGCTCATCTGGTTCAAGGTTGGCAACACGTGGTTATTTGAGTTGTTGATGCCTTTCAATCTGCTTAAATCAGTCTGGCTATTCTCTTCATTTTCATTCACAGAACTGCCACTCACATGGTACTGTTTTCAGACCATTCTCTGTAAACCCCAGAGATGTTTATATAGATAGATAGATAGATAGATAGATAGATAGATAGATAGATAGATAGATAGATAGATAGATAGATAGATAGATAGATAGATACAGTTAGGTCAATTTTTGGCTCTGTACACCAACACAATGGATTTGAAATGAAACGAAAAAAAGATTTGCTTTAACTGCAGACTTGACAGTGCTGGAGCAACATCCTAGGGACAGGTGAGATCAAGATCAACTTGTACCAGCAGAGTGATGGAAAGTGTATGGACAAGGAAAGCAACTGCTCATGATTCTAAGCAGTGAAGCGTTGTAGTAGTATTGACATGGTGTGGGCATGTATGGCTGTCAATGGAAATGGTTCTCTTGTATTTAATAATGATGTGACTGCTGACAAAAGCAGCAGGATGAATTCTCAAGCGTTTCAGGCAATATTATCTGCTCATATTTAGCCAAATGCTTCTGAACTCATTGGACGGTGCTTCACAGTGCAGATGGAGAATGACCCAAAGCATACTGCAAAAGCAACCGAAGAGTTTTGAAGGGAATCTGAATCCGATTGAGCATGCACTTCACTTGCTCAAGACAAAACTAAAGGAAAAACGCCCCAAGAACAAGCAGGAACTGAAGACAGTTGCAGTAGAGATCTGGCAGAGCACCACCATGACTGAAACCCAGTATCTGGTGATGTCTATGTGTTCCAGACTTCAGGCTGTAATTAACTGCAAAGGATTTGCAACCAAGTATTAAAAAGTGAAACTTTGATTTATGATTATTATTCTGTTCAATTACTTTTGGACCCTTAACAAGTGGGAGGCACATGTGCAAATTGTTGTAATTCCTACAGCGTTCACCTGATTTGGATGTAAAAACCCTCAAATTAAAGCTGGCAGTCTGCCGTTAAGCACATCTTGTTTGTTTCATTTCAAATGGATAGTGTTAGTGTATAGAGTCAAAAATGTTAGAATTGTGTCCATGTCCAGATATTTATGGACCAAACTATACATGCATAGATAGATAGATAGATAGATAGATAGATAGATAGATAGATAGATAGATAGATAGATAGATCTATGTGTGTAACAATACATCGTAATATTAAGAAATCATGAAATAAAAAATGTTTCAATGTGTATCACTGAAGTAAACGGTAAGCTATCGTTAGCTTGTTTCATCCAACGGTCAGCTTACTGTATTTTTTACGGTAAATTCCTACATATTATAATATATTATTGTTGTTTGTACCATGTTTGAGAAAGAACAATAATAATAATATTCGATAAAATTAAACTTTTTTATAGAATATGATATCAGGATGATACATGAGTTAAGTATCGAGATAAGTGTTGAATCTTAACTTCAGTGTATCGTTACACAGCTAACTGACAGACCTAGACAGATATATACATTGTAATATTGAGTAATACAAATGTTTCGATGCGTATCGCTGAAGTAAAAGATGTGACTTTTTCCAAGGGTCAGCTTACTGCATAGGGTAATTTACCCAACAATTAAAATTCCTACATATTATAATTTTGCATTGTTTTTACCAAACGATATCGAGATATCATATCGTGAGTTAAGTATCTAATAGTGATTAGGTGTATCTTTACACTCCTGACAGACAGACAGAAAGACAGATAAAGAGTCACCTGAGTGTTGAGTCTAACAGCAGCAGCAGTTTTCTTCTCCTCCAGCAGCAGCAGCGCTTCCTCCGGCCGGAGCTCCAGTGGTCTGCCCAGCCGAACATTCTGCCGCGGTTGCCGGGCCAGAGAGCCCACTAGAGCCCCGATGACACCCTCAGACCTGCACTTTTTCATGTCAGACACTTTCCACAACATAGGGGTGGGTCCGCAGAAGCTGACGTCAACCAAAGAATCTCCTGTTGGCTGATGCTTTCTTTCACGTTTAGTATCCATATCCTCCTTTATTTCCACACTTGATGATTGTGGATCCTTCATAACTGCTGGATCCTCATCCATTACTCTTCCAAAACACAGCTGGATGTGTCAACACATGACTCTCAGCAGCATACAAGCTGGGCATCTGCTCTAAAAGTCATTTACTCATACATTTAGGCGCGTTAAAGTAAATACATGGCGATCATATGGAATTTATCTCAGTTCACCGCTTTTACGACCATAGACTAACGTTATACGTAAACATGAATTGAAGGTATACATATTTCTAAACAAACTCTACCTCATAGTCACGCTAACCTCGCGCTGTCTGTACATACCTGCTAATTCAGTATTGGTTTCTTCTGCTAAAAGAGTTATGTTAAATGTGAATAACTAAAAACACAACATCATACACAAAATGATTCACCACACGCGTGTTTTCTGTTCAACTTACTTCCCTTGCATCACATTCCACGTGACTATTTGTCCATTTGACGCATGGCGCCACCTAGTGGTTTCCTTGGTGTTAGCTTTATTCGAATGGTTCAATTCCCTTAATATTATTAACAATATCTTTCAAATCAATTGGATCAAGAATTGTCTTTATAACAATTATTCCTTATGGTTCTTTATCCCTAATTTTATCTTTAAGAAATGTGGTGGCCTCCACTTTTTACTATCTTGTGATTTTAAGCGTTCTAAACTTTCTATTAAGATGCCCAATTTTCATAAGCCTTGAACACATGGAAATTGACTTTTAAGCATATCTAATCCCCCAACTCATGTATTATTTGGAACAATCAGTATATTTTATTAATAAACAGGTCAATACTTTGGAATGATTATGTTAAAAAACGATAAGTTTTTGTTACAGACTAAAGATTTTGATTTTAAATCATGTTGGGGGATTTATATAATCACAGTGAATTTATAAACACCTTTGGTTTAAAAATTACTTTGAATGAATACAGAAAAGTTCATTCGTTTATTTTATTTTCGGCTCAGTCCCTTTATTAATCAGGGGTCATCACAGCGGAATGAACTGCCAATTTATACAGCATATGTTTTACGCAGCGAATACCCTTTCCAGCTGCAACCCATTACTGGGAAACATCCATACTCTCATTCATACACACACACTGCAGACAATTTAGCTTACCCAATTCACCTGTATTGTCTTTGGACTGTGGGGGAAACCGGAGCACCCGGAGGAAACCCACGCGAACACGGGGAGAACATGCAAACCCCACACAGAAATGGCAACTGACCCAGCCTAGGCTCGAACCAGCGACCTTCTTGCTGTGAGGCGACTATTTTTATTTAATTACCTTTTAATATTTGGATGAGTTTTACACTTTTAATGTTTTAATGTAATGGTTAAATTTTAAAGAACAAAGAGGATAAATTGAGTAAATGATTAATAAAGCAAGCCCGACTCAAGAGAAATCACTGAGGGTGCTTCTGGAATTAGTGAGGGTGCTCTATTTCCCCTTACTATACTTTTGTTAATGCATTCATATAATCAATCATTTTAAAACAGGTTAAAACTAAAGCAATACTTCTGGAATGAACAGGATGACAATTAATTGACTTTATTCAAAAGTGAGTATAAACGCATTAAAAAAATGATCAAAAAAGTTAATCAATGATGATAATTAAATAGTCACTGGATAATTTTATGCAGCTCTGTTTACATTTCTCTATAAACTCTGCGGTCTCAAACTGGGAATATTTTTGTGAGCATAAAACACCTGAAAGGAATGAATGAACTGGCACATGATCATATAAAGAGAAGAAAAATTAACGTTCACATTATCAGTTTGAATGTCTTACATGTAAATACTATGAATACTTCTTTAAGTAACTGATTTCAATATTAGCAGCCTACAGGACAACCAAAAACAGGTCATCAACACTAATTTAATCAATTAAGCAGTGTGTGTTGTTACTGGTCGTTGCCTGCAGATAAATCCTTCCATTTCCTTCTTAATTTTGAGCCATAGACTGCAGAGTTGTGAGTATAAGGTGAGCCATGAACCGGTGAGGAGGCTGGACATCCAGTCTACACAAGCAGAAACACTGCCTTCAGTGCTGACCTTCATTAACGCCATCTCACACAACAAAGCTTCACATCACACACCTGCAGAAGAAGACAGAGAGAAAGATGTTTCAGTTTATAACACCATGACTGTCATCTGGAGGTATTTTCAGTACATGGACAGTTCACCCCCCCACCCCCCAAAAAAGGGTGAGGGGTAAATATAAAACCATAATTTACAGACATATCATTACATATAACTGACTGCTCCAGCTTATAAAAAGTAATAAAATAAGGCGGCATGGTATACTCTCCAGTCTTCTTTACAAGTCAATATCTAATCCCTGGAGATGACATTAATAATTGATCATCAACACTGGAGTACAAACTGAGACCACCCACAAGTCTGTTGGATTCCTGCAGCATTACGCCCGTCTGTGTGGAAGAGAGTCCATGTGAACACTCAGCTTCATCTCATTCTCCAGAATCTGCACCAGCTGCTGCATAGACGGCAGGTGTCCCGACTGGAGCTTTGACCATACAGGCACATCTGGGAGCACATTGATGGATTAGTTCAACCAAAAATGATTCATTATTCATCCTCATATCATTCTTATCCATTGAGCCCTTCACTCATCCTTGATGAAACACAACCACAGATATTTCAGATAAATTCTGAGAGCTCCATAGACAGCAACTGTCTTAAGTAGACATGGGATGATATTTGGTTTTTATGACTATTTAATTTAGATTTTTTTAGGGCAACAGTATCTCTAGCAAAAGGACCCTTCATATCAAAAGCCACTAGTCAGCTCACAATTCAGCAAACATCTGAAAAACAAGTCGCTTATACACCAACATCCAAAGATGCTATAGACCTGAACAGTGCAGAGGCTTAATTTATATCCAAAGAAAAGCAAGATTTCCAAAGACGTCTTTTCAAGTTTCAAAGAAATCTGTGTTTTTGAAACTCAATGAAGATCAGAAGTCAATGGTTTATTTTAATTAATTAGCCTGACAAGTTTAAAATAAAAAAAGCCAAAAATATATTTTAAATGTTTCTTAAAATAAAATACATTGTGTTCAAAGGGGAAAATGTTTTTGTTTTTTTACCCAGACATTTAAAAAGGATTTATTTTAGAGCAGTAAACACAATACTGTGTTACCGTGAAATCGTGATATTATTATCAGTCTGAATCCTGTACCGGCCCATGCCTAGTCCGAGATGTCCATAGTTGGGAAAAAGAACCAAACATACTGTCAAAACCTTCTATGTGACTTCAGTGGTTCAACTTTAATCATACAAAGCTCCAAGAATACTTTTGTGCAAAAAAAAACAAACTAAACACAACACGTTCACCAATGTCTTCCCTGTCAGATCAGGGTACGCATTTGCTACAGCCAATATGACACTTGCTTGTTGCACTGCGGATTTTTAAAAAACTTCCTTGAATTCATTGAAAATTTTACATATTTGTATAAATATTTGTCAATGTGTCAGTGCACAGTGCATCATCCACTTGTTAAGTCTTCATCGCACAAAGCAGCTTCTGGGTCCATCAAACTGTATGGGGAGGCTCAACAATTGGTAATAATAAGCATTTACAAAGCGCTGTAATACTTTCGAAAGTCACAATCACAATATACAGGTGAAGTCAGAATTATTAGCCCCCTGTTTATTTTTTTCCCCAATTTCCTTTCAACTGAAGATTTTTTCAACACATTTCTAAACATAATAGTTTTAATATCTAATTTCTAATAACTGATTTATTTTATCTTTGCCATGATGACTAAATAATATTTGACTAGATATTTTTCAAGACACTTCTATACAGCTTAAAGTGACATTTAAAGACTTAACCAGGGTAATTAGGTTAACTAGGCGGGTTAGGGTAATTAGGCAAGTTATTGTATAAAGATGGTTTGTTCTGTATACTATCGAAAATATATATATAGCTTAAAGGGGCTAATAATTTTGACCTTAAAATGGTTTTAAAAAAATTAAAAACTGCTTTTATTCTAACACATAAGACTTTCTCCAGAAGAAAAAAATATTATCAGACATACTGTGAAAATGTCCTTGCTCTGTTAAACATCATTTGGAAAAAAAGGGGAGCTAATACTTGTGACTTCAACTGTATATATAACCATGACTAATATCAGATGGCTACGAAGTGAATAATTTTTTTTAAACTGTTAAAATATTAATCTCTGTGATCCTAGAGACTGTGGTGTACACCATGATTTTATTACAAAAAAATCACTTGCATGTGTTAAATGACTAAAAATGGGTCTTTAATTACTATTTTCTCAATACAACAGAGCAGCGGCATGGACCCAGAAACACACGTTACACACATAAATTACGACTTACCAAGCTGGTATGCAAAGGTATTTGCCTGTATGACATCAAATATACCACAATAGCCAAATTAACCTTTTTGAAGCCTAGTTGGACACATTATTTGTTCATAATAAGGAACATATTGTAATGGTACAAAAACCTCTTACATAATGACATTTTTGATTTCTCATGCCATTATACATGTCATATTTTTGTCATTTGTCATAATGCACACACTAAACACACACCCTGACCTGTCTCTAAAGAGAAGATATTGGTGAACAAGGTCGTTTTTACAGTGTACAAAAGTGTTCTTCAGCGTCATATGACTGAATATCCTCTAAAACATGGGGTGTCCAAACTCGGTCCTGGAGGGGCAGTGTCCTGCTGAGTTAAGCTCCAACTTGCTTCAACACACACTGCCAGCAAGTTTCTAGTATATCTAGTAAGAGCTTGATATTGGCTGTTTCACAATTCCAAGAATGCAGAGAACGGACTTGCGTTCTTGTGAAGAACGGTCTTGCCAGGTCACCTCTGAAGAACGAACTTGGGAGACCGCGAGAACAAAGAACGCGTCCTGTGAGAAATGAGATGCTGCTTTCTTCCTGATGGTCACATGACCTTTATGCGTTTTTAATGGAAAACTATTTAAAGATTACAGCATTCAGACAACGATTTATTGTTTTCCCCTTTTCACAATGCTATACATATAGACTTTACAAATATAGGTTGCACAATACAAATAAAACAGATTTTAATAGGAATTACAGCAAATAAACACCCTTAAAGAGCCCCTATTATACATGAAATAGGGTCATATTTAGGTTGTAAGGGTCTCCAACAACAGTCTAATATTCATGCAAGGTCAAAAACACTTTCATGGTCTTATAATCTGCATTTATTTTTACCTAATTATCCCAGCGACTCCCATATGAACCGTTCAGCGATTCATTTGTTCCCAACCCCTTCCTCAGCGCGAAGCTAATCTGCGCTGATTGGACCGATGACGGGGGGGGGGGGGGGGGGGGGGGGGGGGGCGTCGCAGATATATCTGAGGACGCGGGTGGTGAGGGAGGTGTCGCAGACGCCACCCTCTCTATTCTGCCGCCCTAGGCGCGGATATAACTGCTGAGGGGGCGGGTGGTGAGGGTGGTGTCACGGACGGCGCCCTCTCTATTCTGCCGCCCTAGGCGCGGATATAACTGCTGAGGACGCGGGTGGTGAGGGAGGTGTCGCGGACGCCGCCCTCTCTATTCTGCCACCCTAGGCGGCCGCCTAGGTCGCCTCTATGGACGCGCCGGCCCTGATAATGCTGAGGTTTCATCTTTAGGTAGACTGTCAATAATATCCATCTGCACAGCGTGACTTCATTCGACCGGTGTCTCTGTGTGTGTGGTTTTTTTTCTGTGTTAGTGGGCGGGGCCGCAGGTTTCAAATCTCCCGGGTTTGTGCGCGCAACTACATGTGTTTCGTAGCCGCGTCATCACGAAACACCTAATGACTCGTTATGAAGACGACTCGTTTGAAGCACTATGAGTCGACTCTTATAGATGAATCAATAGTTTTAAACACTGTACACTTACAGATTTAAGCCTTAGCTGGATATTTCACTTCACTTAGAGCTGTGTTACACAATACATGGAAGGGCATTTTCAAAAACCCATAATATGGGCTCTTTAATGTGTTTATGCCTTTATTAAGATTTTTATGTTGACTTTCACAGTCTCATTTAGGGAAACTCCTGAGATAAATAAGTGAGATCTCTGAACGTTAATAATAATCTATATAAAATGCTGCGCTTCCCACCTACAGTCGCAATGACTTCTGGGACTTCTAGAGCGAGTTCGGTGCTTAATTCTGCATCGATGCTTCCTCGATATCAAGAACACATCCGGCAAGTTTCACGCGTCCTCTATTCTTGTGGTCTTGAGTATTGGAACTGAACTTAGGCAGTTGATGATGATGCTACACGAGAACACAAGACCGCTGAAGAACACATATTGAGAAACATCATCTGTTTCAGGTGTGTTTGATTAAGGTTGGAGCTAAACTCTCCAAGATACCGGCCCTCCGGGACCAAGTTTGGGCACCCCTGCTCTAAAATATCCTCATTTGTGTTCCATGACTGAAATGACATGAGGGTGCGTGAGTAATATAATTATTTGGATTTCTGGGTGAACTATACCTTTTACACAAATACACAAAGTTAAAAAAAATCTGTAGTGTTAAACATCAATTATCATTAATTCAATCATCAATCAATAATTAATTTGGGTAAAATCTTTGATCTGCATGTAATCAATGATCAGTAAACACAATCAGTCTTAAAATCGGCAAACTAAAGGCGGCTTGATTTGATTTGATCAGTCTTACCATTTAGGGTGACTTCGAAGGCACCAGTGGACATGCATTGGTTTTCAATCATGTTGCTGAGGAAGAACACCATCGTGCAGGCGTATATCTTTATGAAACAAAACAAGCTGAGGTCACAATCACATTAAGTAGGAAACTGGACTAAACACAAGTACTGTCGTTTCTGAATCACTAGCAACACCAAACAGTGCTACGTTAATAATATTTTAGCCAGTGGTTGACCAAGCAGAAATGCATTTGTTGATGCAGCACTGCCATATGAAAATCAATGACCAAAGAGCTCCGTTCCATTACACTGTTTTATCTAATATTTAAGACATTTTTACATGTTGTATAATTTTTTTTTAAAAACATCAATAACTTTTAATAACAATATAAGTTGCATATATTTAATAATGCATTCTTAGAGCAGACTCATAAATGTGCTAAGATTAAATCATAAATGGCCATCAGGTTGAGTGCAAAGTTCTCATATGCAGATTGATTGGACAAGTTTTATGCAAATGACTAAGCTCAGTCAAGTAGTTACTAATTTAAGGTAAAATACACGCACACAGTAAAATGCTAAATGATTCACACCAGGCCAGTAGTGTTGCAATGACAACATAAGAACAGCTTGTTTGTAACCATTAAACTTTTTAATCCAGTCCCTTACTGTTTCACTCAGAATATATAGTAAATTTTTAAACCCTTGCGCATCCTTTAGGACATCTTTTTGTCAACTTTTTTTTGGTTTAATTTTGCCTGTGTTCATTCCATCTGTGTAAACTTTGTCCCAGGCATGTATTTGAATGTATTTTGTATTTGAATTGTAATAATTCAACATCATTTCCTTTATAAAACATTTTTACACTTGGTACAAAAAAAAGTTCCTTTCAGGATGTTTGGGACAAAAATGTCCTCATTGAAACCCATTAAAATTTCAATTTCTCACCCCAGTGCCATTTGACTATAAAATGACGTAATATTTGTTAATAGGCTTTCATCCTGTTGGCACAACTTTACATTTTAAAATTGTACAATTTTCTGGACTACAGGTTTTTTTCCAGTTTTTGGCTCATGCATATTATAGCGTATTATAGAGCTGATTTGGTGAATTATGCAGCAATAATTGTGTGTGTATATTAGTATGAATGTCACAGTTTGCTTTGAATGTGTTTAATGAACATATGTGTAAATAGTTTGAAAGGAATAAATTATATTGTACTGGAAATCCTTTCCCCATGCCTAAAATTAATAAATGTTTGATAATTATGATTAGAATGATTGAATATGCTGGTTTTAAAAAATCTATGTTTATTTATTTATTTAGGTTTTATTGCCATATCAGCAGCATTGGCTATATTCATGCCAAAAACATGTACTAATAAGTATACAATATATAAATTATACAGTCAAATCAGTTTCTTAACAAACATACATTGTAAAAAACAACAAAAAGTACACAAGTAGCAACAATACTGAAAAGAGTCATATACAATCTTTTAGTTTGATTAAAGATAAATATTCTAAAAGTGCTCCAGAAGGCACCTTTTCAAACATTTTACTTAAAAATATTTCCAGAATAAAAACATTCTCTAACATAGTTTAAAAATACACATTCTATTAAAATATGTTTTATCGTCAAAATATTCTTACACACGTCTTTAGGTTTTTCTTCCCCTTTCAATAAATATGCGTTTGTAAGTCTTGAGTGTCCAATTCTGCATATGTACAACCTGGTCATGTCTATTTTCAAAACGGTAATTATTTGTTTCATTTACAAATGGATTCACTTCATACAATTTGTTATTCCTACATTCATCCCATTCCATTTGAATGTTCCTATTAATATACAGATTTAAAACAGGTTCGAAATCAGACACAGAAATTTTACATTCTGTTATCTCCAACTGTAAGGCTTCCTTAGCTGCTCTATCTGCACGTTCGTTTCCAATGAATTCCATATGACCAGGTATCCAGCAGAAAATAATATCAAAGTCTTTAGTCTTTAAAAGGTCCACTTTTTCTATTATGTTAAAGGTCATAGGATGATCAGTTTTTAGAGATTCAAGTACTTGACATCGAATCTGTGCAAATTAAAAACTGGCATTGCTGTTCTTTTTCAATTTGTTCCAGAGCTAAAAACAGTGCACAAGTTTCAGCTGTGAACTTCGAGCTTTGTCCTGGAATACTCTTTCTGAAACACTCTGAACCAATCACTGCTGCAGCAGATACTCGTCCATTTGATTTTGAACCATCTGTATACACTGGTAAGTTGGTAGATTGCATAGGATATTCATAAATTCTTCCTGGTAAACATTTGGGTGGATCTCCCTTTTATTAAACTGAGACAGGTGCAAAAAAATCTGTCAGTGAAAGCAGAATAAAATAATAATATACAATTTTTTATGATCTTGCTGGACATTTTCAACAAACTATTTTATTAGGATGCACAAGGGTTAACACCCAAAGTAGAAAATCTACATGCCCTGCTGTATGAAATGTGATTTGCATCCAAATTGTATAAATGAACAGGGACAAATTCAAAGTTAGAAAAATAATTATTGAATTAGAAAATACATGTTGGACATTCCTAAATGTGACGTGTGAACAGAAATAATGATGCGGTCCATAATGCCCATTCACTGACCTTATTTTCTTGCGCCCAAAGCCAGATACCTGGAGTTTCAATATGTAAATATGTGAAAGGGTTCTTGCCCAGGATAATTAAGCCAATCACGACAAGTTTGAAGACAGAGAGGAAGGAAGCAATGTGCCTGAAAAGAAATAAAGTTAATAATAATAGCTTTGGCGACCCTTGATAAATAAGAGACTAAGCCAAAGGAAAATTAATGAATTCACTTTATGTCACCTGATTTCTCAAGCAATTACTTTAAAGATTGAACATTCAAAATCCCTCCCTCCTCAATCAATCTCTGCTCTGATTGGTCAGATGGCACAGTTGGTTTCTACTGATCTACAGCTCATGTTAGAAACAAAACCTGTATTACCATATCCCAAGGCTGATTATGAAACATTAAGCAAGCATGATGTGAACTGGATATTTCTTAGTGATTATTTGTTTTGGGGAAATAAAAGCCAATCATATACCTTTCATTTGAGCTTATGAACTCAATAGCCAATGAGAAGCATTTAGACAAGTCATTTTGTTGAGTTTGCTGATTAAATTCTTCTCCCTCAGGTTATCCCTCATCATAAAAAACAACATTTAGCTATGATACAAGCAAGAGAATAATCTGAGGGATGTAAACAACAACCATTTTGAGGAATGTAAACAAAAACAATGGTCCTAATGTATTTTTTCGTTTTAGATTTTTAATTTTCAAAGCTTCTAAGAATCCAGAAAGCTCAACATAATGGCAGCTGTGTTAACATTAGTTATGATTGAATCACATCTTGTTACAGTCCTGAAATAATTTGATGACAAGGAACTGTTCATGGAACAATGATATTGGCATATTGAAGTGGTCTATATTGGTGGTTTTCATTAAAGTGCATAAGTGGCGCTAAAATAAATGTTTCTTCTCAACAGGCCAAACCAAAGAAATGTTTGAGGGGAGACGTTGTTTAAGGTTCATGCCAGTATTATACACTGCCATTACTCAGATTAATCTACATACTGTACATTGATTATGGAAAAAAGAAACTGGACTAATGACTCATTCCAGGAGTTCAGAATTAATTTCAGAATTACAAGAAATGCAAATATTATTTCAAAAAACATAATGGGTCATGTCAAATTAATTTCTGCATTGGTTTGCACCATCGAACCACAAAAAAAAAACAGTTATAAGTGTCATTGTTTTTTGCTTTTTTTAAATTGAGATTTATACATTATACAAGCTGAATAAATAGGTTTTTAATTTGTTTATACTTAGTTATGATGGGACAATATTTGGCAGAGACACAACTATTTGAAAATCTGGAATCTGAGGTGTCAAAAAATGTAAATAATGAAAATAATTGCCTTTTAATTCTCCAAATTAAGTTCCTAAAATGTACGTTACTTAACAAAAAAATTATTTTTTTTAAATATATTTACAGAAATGTACAAAATATCTTTTGGAAACCTGATATTTAGCTAATTTTCTAAGGATTTTTGGCAAAAAAAAAAAAAGATAACTGACCCATTCAATGTATTTATGGCGATTCCTACAAATATCAGCTTGTTAAATGTGACATCACGTGAAGCTGCTTCAGGGTCCATATATATATATATATATATATATATATATATATATATATATATATATATATATATATATATATATATATATATATATATATATATATATATATATATATATATATATATAAATAAATTGTTCAATTATCGGTGTCTGTAATGCAGCAAGCCCAGAGACTGTTGTGTACACCATGATTTTATAGAAAATTTATTTTATTGTGTGATATGACTAAAAGGTGGTCATAAACAGATATTTTCTCAATTCAACCGAGTAGCAGCTTGGACCCAGAAACATTCCAAACGTCGCCACATAACAAGCGGATACCCTTGCAACATAAGCCTGGTTTAGTGGTCCAGACAGGGTCACATGTTGTTACTCACCTGTATAAAGGCTGTGGCAGGAAATTTTCTCCCTCGATGCGGATGTCTGGGTACCTCTGGGTGAGAACCCGAGTGTACTCTTCAAACACCCGCCGGTACCCTCAGGAAACACTGCAAATTGAGAGACGCTGTACTTAGAAAATTGGTTGACAAAAAATACATCTAATTTTTTAAAAAAGCTGCTACCCAACTGCAAATTGTTATAGCAGTTTGTATAATACTAAGCCATTTTCCATATGCTAAGAGCTCTACTAACCCCTTCTGTCCTATAGATATAAAATACTAGTTTATTTATAAATGATATAAAAATCCAAATGTTGATGTTTTTTTATTCTTCTGTAAGACCAAATGTCACACATTTGGGTAAAGTTGGTTTTATGTTTGCACATTCGTTCATTTTTGAACAGTGACAACTTCTGACACAGTCTCTATATTGTTTATTAAGCTACTGTGAATATTCGGTCTGAAATTGTATTTAAGTATAACATCAAAACAACATTCAAGAGTCCACAGTTAGCTGATGATTAATAATAAAGCGTGTCTGGTATGCTGCCCCAGGAGAGAGCCCTGAGCTCATAAGATCCTCAAGCCTGGGGCTCCCTCCCGCTTGCAGGTTGAGTGGGGAGTTTAAGCTCAGGTAGATCTCGAGAACTGCTGTTTATGGCTAAAGACAAATTAGGGATTGCTATGGAGAGATATACTGCTGCCTAAGGGCGTACTCACACTATGCTATCCGAACCGTGCCCAGGCCGGTTTCCCGGATCGTTTGAGAAGTGTGAGTGCTCTGAATCGGGATCAGGCATGGTTCACTTGGCCGGCCCTGGCCCAGTTGGAAGAGGTTTGCCAAAGCGCGGTTCACTTGTGCTTTGGCGCGGTACGCTTATAGTGTGAGTGCAAAGCGCGCCAGAGCCCGAAACTGAAGACAAGACGTAACTTTTACGGGACTGTTTCATATGTGTTTATTAATCATTCTTACTGTTCAATGAACACAAATGGCTCGTTTCCACTGACTGGTACGGTACGGTTCGGTTTGGTACGGGTCACCTTTATCAGGCTTGCGTTTCCACTAACAAGGGTACCCTTTTGGTGGGCATGGTGTATGACAAAGTTTCAGTCGATGTCATTCTCGCTCGAGGAAATGTCTACAATAAAGCTGTAGGGGTCATTCACATATCATATGAAAAGCACTTCTCACAACACAGATGCTTTGCACACATAAATACTTGTGTAGAAATGTTTATTACTAACTTTTCTATGAACATGAGTTGATTATAACTGCAGATCAATGACGAACGAAACAGCCTACTGTAACGTCTGTAATTATATTAAATAACTAAATAAATGAACATATATAAACACATACACCCCTTTATAGTCTCCGATACGTTACCAACTACAGAAGAACCACATATAGCAGACATTTCGCCCGTATTTAGGTTCAAAATCAACACAAAATATAGCCCACAGTCAGCGAAAACCTCTTATCTGTGTATGTAATCTTCAGCAGCACATGTAGCCTCTGTTAGAGAGTCATTCCCGGTTCATATTAGTCCAAAATGTGAAGATAATAAGTTAGTTATACATGGCATTTTGTTCGCGTTTGCTGAAAAATAACATGCTCCTTTTTTTCCGGCTTCTCCTTTGTTTCTTCACGCTTCACTCTCGCGTTTGTCAGTGTCTGACAGGATCGGGTTTCAAAAGCACGTCAATAATCAAGCGCAGGTTATTATCATGAGCTCAAGAAGTTTGTTATTTCAGATATAATGTTAGACGCGCGCTAGCAAGAAAGCGAAACCGCTCGCGCCTCAGACTGGCTCGTAAAAAACTACAGGGCACAGGGTAAATCTGCTCTTCTTCTTGGCTTTGTAGCTGTTCATCCAGACGACGACAAGGTTTGTTTGAGCCCAGATCGACCATGGCTCGTTATTATATGTATAAATAATTCCGCTGTAATCTCTCGGCTGTGTATTTCAAACATGGCGGGTTTTTTGTTTTCATTCTGGCTTGTTGCGTAAGCGAGTGACGTATCTCTGTAAACCAATAGCGTTCAGCTGCGCATGTGGCTCCGCCTTTTGGTACCCTTTCTCGTGTTTGGTACCCTTTCGAAAGGGTGCCGAAAAAGTGGTACGGTACGGTTCGGTTCGGTGCGCTTTTTGACAGTGGAAACGGCCATAAAAGCGTACCAAACCAAACCAAACCGTACCGTACCACTCAGTGGAAACTGGCCAAAACTGTTGTAGATTATTAAAGATGCAAAGCCCTCACTGCACGACAGCTGCACCTTTAGCAAACCTCCTAATTTCTGCAACACGAGGACTTTATGATTGTTTATGAGGGTCAACAGTGGCTGTTCGGCAAAATGATATATGATGATATGAACTAAAATGATATAACTAAAAAAATCTCCACTGTGCTGAGCGAGAGCGCTTACTGAACAGCGCATCATCGATGACGTAAGCGTGCCCATGCCTGAATGTAATGTGAGTGCGGGCCGTCGCGGGAAATGGGATGGGGGACATAGTGTGAGTACGCCCTAAGAGCATGTCTATGGTGCCAATTTGGTTTGGTCAATTCACTTATGTCGCATGTCTTAAAAAACGATGGGAAGAAACCGGGGAACCCTGGGGACACCCACGCAAGCACAGGGAGAACATGTAAACTCCGCACAGAAATGTCGACTGGCCTGGTAAAGACTTGAACCAGTGACATTCTTGATCTGAGGCAACAGTAGGGCTGTGCGATTAATCAAATCAGAATCACAATTTGAAACGTTGTGATTAGCTAATTGCAAGAGTCTGCGATATGAAATATGTTTATATTATTGAACTTTCCCGGCCCAGAGCAAAATGCATGACTGCCGTCTGTGTGTGACAGTCTTACTAGCCAATTGAGTGAGCACACTTTCGATCTGCCCAATCAGAATTGCACAACCAAACTATGCAGAGCGCCCACAGTAAAAAGAAAAAGAAAACAAACAGGAAAGTGCAGACAAGTGAGGTAATGGTGTCTGTTGCATTAATAGACAAATTAATATAAAAGAAAATCAGCATGTTGGTAACATGGGAATATTTTGGTTTCAAAGTCACAGATACCAAACAAAAATAGGTCATTTTTAAGAGCTGTTGCAGAATTGTTGCCAAGGCTTACAGATTATTAAGCTGAAGCTTGACTATAAAATTAAAATCGCAAATCAAATCGCAATATCTGTCAAAAAAAAATTGCAATTAGATTTTTTCCCCAAATAACACAGCCCTAGGCAACAATGATAACCACTGGGCCGCCATGCCGCACTATCTAGGAAAAGGGAGGAGGAGTAGAGGTGATACTTCAAGACGAGATAACTGAGGTAAGAAAATATGGTTATTTATTTTGACTTAGGAACGGTCTGATTGGTGAATCATGTATTAGCTAATGTGGGACCAGCCGTGGTCAATCATAAGCACGTGATCCTCTCGAAATTAGTTTAAAAATACACTTCACTTTGCACAAATTAATTGACAGTGAACAATATTGTACTTTAAGATATATAGGCTGCTAATGTGATTTTACTATTAAGAATTTGCAGAGAATAGGTTTCTGAACTTATATTATTAAGGTGAATGTCTGAGTGTGCAAATATAAAACCAAGTTTAGCTCAATATGTCGCACTACATACACTGTAGTATATGAAAATTATTACATTTCATGATAACTAAATTACACTTTTCATGATAAAATACAATTTTTTAAAAATAATATAAATTCCAAACGATATTAAAGTTTGTTCTTTGTTCTGTAAAGTGATTTAAGAGTAATGGCAAATGTCTACATGTCAAATCAAACATAATAAGAAAACAGTACTGTTGCGTTATTGAGTGGTAGGCACAGAAACGAATAGGAAACATATGCTACAATTCTAGTTTAAAGTATTTACATGACACATAATAATGTCATTTTTTATTAAATTAGTAGCGTTATCAAGACATTTGATCAGCACGCGAACTGACAGGAAACGGAAAACCATTCAGTTGCTCACCAAATCTGAAACTTCAGCAGTGGCATTCCGGTATATTGCATTTTCATCTTTTTAATGCTGCCATTGTCGGCTGTGGCGTGATATACTGACAGTACACACACCAGTAAAAGATATAAACACCGCGTTTCCATCCCGCACTCTCCGCTCGTGGAAACTCTGCTCCGTCCCTACCGGAAGCTCCCAGAGAATAAATACATTGCATGCCAAATTAAAAGCTCCAGTTACATGCCAATGGTTTTTAATGTTTTACTTTTGACTTATAACAAAACAAGCACATCTAAAAGCTGTTATGTGACAAGGTGTATAGTAAACAACATATATATGTATAAAACAGAACTAAGTTTTTATGAGGGGTCGAATCTCGTTTATTAATTAATACTTAATCATGGTTTTCTATAGTACACCTGTAGTTATTATGTCTGTAGTAAACATGTTTCTGTGCGTACTGCTGTTTAAAAAAAAACAAATATTGTAGTAATACTATAATAACGCTGTAGGAACTGTTTATCTGGTGCAAACATTGGATTGCTATAGTAATCATAACTATATTTTACCTAAATATAATTGATAAAACACTGCAATGCAGTGGTAAAAAAGGTTTTCAATCAAAAATTTACACACAATATAAACAAAAAATTATTATATTTCAATCTGTCGTAGTAAAACTATATTTCATTTCATAGTTACTATGTTTTTACTTCAAATACCATGATTCACTTTGTAGTTCCCAAAGTGGGAGCCAGAAACCACTTCTCATTCTTCAGCCTCCACATCAAAGTTCCTGAAAGCAGAAGGTCAAGGTGCTCCAGGATTGGCCAGCCCAGTCACCATATATGAACAGTATTGAGCATGTGTGGGGTAAGATGGAGAAGGCATGGGCCGCCGGTATAAGATTCTGATGGTATGAAAACCTTGGATAAAAATATTACAATTTCACAGTATTATGATTACCGCTTTAATATATATTGTCTGGGTAAAAAAAATCCCCTTTGAACACAATATATTTTATTTGTTTAAAGATTTATAATATTTTGGAGCAGTAAACATATCAGGCTAAATAATTGAAATGAATCATTGACTTTTGCTGTCTTAATTAGTTTTAAAACACAGATTTCTTTACAATTTAAAATGGCATCTTTGGATATTTTTTTTTTAGCTGAAGATACTGTTGTCCTAAAAAAAAAAGTAAATAAAAAAATCTTACATATATTGTAGGAACGGTACAGCAGAAAATGTTGGTTTTAAAACCTTGACTTTTTCAAACCACCGTATACCTTTAAAACGGTTATCGTCCCATGACTAAGATGGAGGAGGAGGCATTGAAGATGAATCCAAAGGCTCTTGATGAACTCTGGGAGTCCTGCAAGAACGCTTTCTTTGCCATTCCAGATGAGTTTATTAATAAGTTATTTGAGTCATTGCAGAAATGTATAGATGCAGTCGTCAAAGCTCATGGGAGTCATACACAATATTAATTTTTTTTCCACTGCACCATGACTTTATATTCTATACTGTACATTATTTCTGTTAAGTGACAAGACTTTTGTCTAAGCAAGGTCAGACCTTACTGTCCTAATTAAATAATTAAAAATCAAGGCATGATCATATTTTATTTTGTTAAGTGGAATTAAGAGGCCTTTGCCTTTCATATAAGCCACTTCTGATACCAAATGATCAACTAGAGATCAAGTTATTATTTGTTGTTCCTAAAACTTGGAAGGGCAAGACTTTTGTCAGGTAGTGTACATAGAAGTTTCATAAAAAAAGCAAAACACCAATTTACAGTAGGAATAAGTCACTTTTTATTGAGTAAAAATCAGACATGAAGACGTGCAGACTAAAAACCAGTGTAACGAAGTCACCATGATCAAAAAAAAAAAAAAAAAAAAAAAAAAAAACAAAAGAAGTCTGCATCCCCTGTAAAAAAATATGATCTATTTCCAGACAAGCCAATTTTCTTCACCAGTAGAGCCTTTCTATTATTCATTCATGAACCTGTGCAAAGTATCCATCGTTCCTGAAAATCTCTAATTTTCTTTTATGTAACTAGTGATTTCCCACCGTCTGAAAAAGGTTGCTTTTATAAATCAAAGCATTTCTCATATTACCTCAACATTGAACCCATCTTTACACTGTAAATATGTAGCTTCACATTCTTTCCACGTTTAAAACTAAAACTTCAAAATAACACAAGAGAAAATCAAATTAATTAAAACAGATGACTAGGTCAACGTTGACCACTTAAACTGAACACAAGCGCACTCGCAGACGTGACGTAACAGGAAAACACTCAGCGTCTGTGGCGGCCGTGGCTTGAATGGCTGCTGCTGTGGTGTTTGCTTTTATGAGAGCGTTCATATGACCGTGAGCGTTCCCGCCGGTCGCGGTGATGTCCGCCACCGCTGCTGCGCTCGTGTTTGTGCTTCTTCGCCAGATCTGAGGAGCCTCTGTCCCGCTCGCGCTCTCGCTCTCTGTCCCGCTCGCGAGGTTTGCTGAGGGATCGAGAGCGGCTGCGGGAGCGTTTCCTCTTGTGGCTGTGTCTGCTGTGCTGGTGCAGGTCGTCCGAGCGCTGCTTTGACTTTAGGTGTGGCAGTAGGGGAGATGGAGGGCCGTGGTTGGAGTGCCGGCGGGGAGACGGGCTGCGGCTGTGAGAGCGGCTCCGTGAGCGAGAGCTGTAAGTGCCTGAGTGACTGCGTCTGTTATTATAACTACAAAAACAAACATGTTAAGTACAACACCAAACCAATGAGCTCAGAGAACACTCACTGCAAATGCTACTTACTGTCTTCTGGGAGAACGTGATCTGGTCCGGGATCTCGTTCGAGAGAGAGAACGACTAGCACTTCTACTGTTGCGACCCAATTTACTGTCCTTCCTGAGACTGAGGAAAACAAAAGGAGAATGTTTAATCAAGGTTCTTAAAGGGCACCTATGGTGAAAATCGTATTTTGTAAGCTGTTTGGGCAGAACTGTGTGTGGGTATAGTGTGTCCAGTCATATGGGGTGATATAAAGAAAGAGTCTGCTTTTTTTTTTTCCATGTCCTGACGTTAAAATAGGATCCAAATCCCTCCCATTTTGAGGCCGACCGTGACAGCTGTGTTTTAACAGTGTATTAACATCTCTGTAGTAATGCATATAATAATATCAACAAGACAAGATGTGCACAAAGCAACCGGGAATAAAAGATTTGTTCAGCTCTCTGTGATTATCATCAAATGTGATCAAAAATGAGTTTTACAAGTTTAAAACGTTTTTAAAACAGTGCATGTTAGTTATAAAGTCAGTAAAATCTCTAATTCATCACCACAGCCGCATAGCGTCAGTACAAATATGAAAGAAGACACTTCTGCTGCGTCCCAATTCACATACTATCCGTCCTAAATAGTATTTGAAAGTAGAATTAGTATGTCTCAAATCATAGTATGTTGTAAAGAGTATGCCAAAGGTTCCCGGATGGTTTACTATTTCCAGTTAAAACTCGAAGTGTAGAAGCGTCCATACTCTAACTGCTGATATTGCCCACAATACATTGCACGTAGGATGTGAATTCAATTTAGAACTACAAACGTGGGTGAAAAGTGTAAACAAACTACAAACATGATGGATGTGCGAGACCAATCGTCAAGTAGAGAGGCTTCAGTAAAGATGTTTGTATGACTATTAATTAATATCTAGCCCACCGGAACATATTTTAATCCCGTTTTCTGTGTTATACTTCATCTGCAACAACAATACTGAACTTATATAAAGACGTGTTTGGACATTAACGTCTGAAGGCAGAATTATCCAAACACCTGAGGAGATTTCTCTGCATGAAAGACTCGTGAATGGGAAATTAACCTGCTGCTGCTTCTCCAATAAGGTAGGAAATTAAATATAAAAAGAAATGTAGATGATGTGTGGATGACTGACAGGGCTCGTAACTAAGCAACACAACAATCTGTTAACGAGGAAGTTTCCTTTACAAAAGTACATACTTTTAGGGTGTTGTATAAGTATGCGAATTGGGACGCAGCACACAATCCCGATTTGTGGCATGCAGGTGGAAACGGTGGGCGGGGAGAACCAGGTCATTTGCATTAAAGGCACAGGCAACAAAAACAGCTACACTATTAAAGCAGCTCCCATTTCCCAGATTTAAAAAGATATAATAAATAACCTGATGGGTATTGTGAGCTGAAACTTTACAGACGCATTCTGGAGACAAAAATAATTTATATTAAATCTTGAAAAACGGTTAAAATTGGTACCCTTTAATGCAAAGTTCACAATGTATGACTTCCAATATCGTTGTTTTCACACTGCATGACTATCTGAGGTTGCACTCAGTTGTGTTTACACTGTGTGATGGATCGGGGAGAGAAGGTTATACATTGCATTGCTATAGGAAGACAACTCTGGCCAATAACTACGTTTCATAACCAAACGCATGAGAGATGTGATGAGGAAATGATGCAAGATTACACATAAGATAAAAGTTCTTGGTTCAAAGACTGGAAATGGTACCCAGTTGTGATGCATGTCATGATTTTGCCAAGTACGATGCGATCCTGGATTAACATCCATGTTGATCCTGGAACATCATTTTTGCTTGAAAACGTAATACATACCTATTCCCTACCCTAAACCCAACCATAACTGTAAACTATTCACAAAATAATAATAATAGGAGAATAATAGTTGGATAACAATGTAGAAGTGCATAAACCTAACTATAAACCTAAACTTAACAAACGGTAAACGTATCCCTTAATTCTGATTGGAATGTTGTTCCAGGATCAACATATATGTTATTCCAGCAACATGTTCTACTTGGTGAAATCTGGTTGGCGCAGTTGTGGTACATCTCAGATTAAACATCAAAAGACAGGGGTTCTTTCAAAAAAAAAAAGAAAGAGGAAGGAGGACTTTTTCGAACAAAAGCCATGTTTCCTGATATTGGGGATTTTAAACAGGTGGATATGCAGCATGCTAAATATTTCACGGGTGTCTGCATTTCTCTTTGAACTCATCTTTGAAAATTCACAATGTGTGAATATTACTTGTGTGAAAACACTGATTTGCAACTGATTTCAGGCATATGTCTGCAATTTCAAAGCCTGTTAAAATGTGAAAAATTGGGACTAACCAATTAGTTACCTAAAATATATTTCATATATTGAGTCACATTTGTATATATTGCATATATTGAGTCACACTCACCCATTGTGTGGGCTCTTAGAGCCCTGAGGTCGATCTTCTGGTTCTTTTTTCATTGCCTTCAGTGTTTGAGGGTTGGGAGACTCATCAGTTTTCATTATGTTAGGTGAACCTGGCAGGAAGAATTGAATTGTGTTAGCTTTGCCCTTGATTTACAGGTTATAAAAACACACGCATTTCATTGCCCAAAGTACAATTTGGGCTTTACAAACTTTCATTGTTTAGGAAAACAAGGACGTGGTCATTCTACATATGTTGTGTTAGAAAGGAAAGTCATGTGTGTTTGAAACATAAGGCATAAATAATGTTCAAATGTAGAAAAAAATACATAAGGAAATAAAAAGTCATCCTTATAACACAATATAAAGACGAAGTGGTAACTTACATGGTTTTGATCCAGGAGAGAATCCACCAAATGAACAGATAGCAGGGGTGCCATCTGGATTCAGTCCTTTGGCCTTTAGTTTGGCGTCCTGTATTGCCATCTTTCGCCTGTCCACTTCCTTTTCCAGCAATTCGTAATTTGGCTGGAAAACAAACAAGCAAATGAAAAATCATCCACAAACACCAAATAAAACGAAAATTAAGACCTGCTAACTCTAGGACTGTTCATAGCGTAAACTGAAATGTGTGTCTTGAACTGAGGACAAGTTATTCAAAGGATGGCCGAATAACAGGGATAATAATAAGATTCTACATGTCACGGGAACACTGAAAATGCATCCTAATACCAAGCTGATACTAGGCCTAAAGCAAAAGTGAGGTGAAACAAATCTAACCTTTCTTCTTGTGTACAACTTCAACGTGGTTGTACATATATCTTTGATCTCTTCCTCCGTGACACCAAACAGCAGGTACCAATTCGGCCGTGAGGGTAACGATATCTGAGAAACAGACCGACATTAACACAAGATCTCAACAATGAATAAAGAAAGAAAGAGGTGATGAAAGATTCTGTACCTGAAGCACTCGTGCAGCGAGGTAAATGCAGGCACAGGCGATGGTCTCAGCTTGAAATCTCACAAACACATTAGTGCGAAGGCTGTCGTTCATGTAGTTCCTGCAATACACAAGGTGAACCACAACATTGCCATTTCCTATAACTCCACCTGCATGTACGAGGTATGAAACAATGCATAAATAAATAAATATAGAAATGGAGGCTTTGGTTTAACTTTGTCCTTTTCCTGCCTCACGTTCCTGTTTTTGTACAATTATTATGGCAGGCATGCGGTGTGAACAGGCACGCGCATGTGTTCAGCGCACTCATGTACACATTGGAAAGCTCATGGGAGGACATTGGTCTACTAATTACACTGGAAGCATGCAACACTACTTAATCCATTTTTACTCAATCCTATTTATAGGGGTTGTTCACACAAAAATGATCATTTACTTACCCTTCACTTGGTTCAAAACCTATTTGAGTTTCTTTTTTCTGTTCAACACAAGATATTTGGAAATATGCTGGTTGCTGGGACCCATTGATTTCAAGGGAATTTTTTTGCCAGCAAACAGAATTCTTTAAAGCATCTTGTGTTCAACAGAAGAAAGAAACTCAAAACCACAGGAGGCACATACATTTTTGGGTGAACTATCCCTTATAAAACTTGATGAAAGTGTCAAATGGAGGGAAAGAGCATTTTTAATGCAGTAAGTGTTGTAGCCAATGACTGTATGCAATGTGGAAGAGTAAACAGCATGCATAACCAGCGGGACTGCGAGCAGCTGCCCTGGGTATGGACAAACACACGTCACCTATAGCACAAGACTAGTGGAGACATTCAGACAAACAAAAATGGTAACTTCAGCTTTGAATGATTGCCAGATATGGAATGCAAAGCTCTCTGAAAAAGCAAACGCTATGTGTCAACAAAAAGCTACATTACTGCATATTATGATGGAACAGAAACACTATATATTTTTTTACAGCAGGCCTTGATTTAAATTGAAACGCTGAGCTTCAAACAAGTCGTTCAAGTTGCAGGTCCTGTAAGACACAATGCCTCACACCAAATTATTGAGATAACAGCTGCATATATAAAGGTACATATCACGTAAAATGGAAAATGTCATTTACTCACCCTTTCTAAACCCATTACAATTTACTCAGTGGAACACTACTAACAAATTAAAAAATAATCGATGGATAAGTAGCTATGTTTCCATCCAAAGATGCTAATTAAATTTATTTGCAAAACTGGAATATTGCATAAAAGAATTGCGAATAACGTTAACATCCAAGATTCAAAGAGAACAAAATCGTCATGCACTTTTTTTTTTTTTTATTGAATAAAAAGTTTATCCTACTCAGCTACATGCGCATACATGTTTTAAGTGCATTTTCAAAATGTATGTGCATCTTGGCATTTCCATTAACCATTTTCTATGAGCATATCCAAAATCTGCATAAAAAAGGTGGATGGAAACATAGCTAGTGATAACAATATCCCTTACGTTAAAGCATAAAAATGCACATTGTGTGCTATGTTACAAGTCAAACGAAAGCTTTACCTACAGGCAATTCAAAATTTCACAAAAAAAAAAACCCAAACACAAATATTCCTTGGTAAAGCCCTATCCAGATACATTTCTCAAAATTTATGAAAAATGGTGAATAAAAGTACAAATGTTGATCTTTGATCAATTACACTACCTCCAGCCTCCTTTACAAAGTCAACAAAAATGACATACCAATTTTGAATTGTCAGAAGCACATGTGAGATCTAAGAGTACGTGTTTTATCAAATATGTTGGTACATCTTGACAGCATATGCTTTCAAAGTACGGAAAATGGAAACATTCACTATTCGATAAAAAAGAAAATTATATGGGTTTGAAAAAACACCATATGAAATGACAATTTCCATTTTTCGGTGACTTAGTAACTTAAATTACATTAAGAAACTAAATAAAAACTACTTGTATCACCTACATCTATCAGCTGATACTCATTTCTTTTAAAAAAAACAAAAAAAAACTACCTTTTAAAAAAAAAAAGAAAAAGGAGATAAAACTTGAGACTTGAGCAAAAACAAAATACAAATCCTTTTGGACAACAGCAAGAAAACAAGATGCTGCTGGCAGCTGGAAAAGGCTCCCTTCAGTGATTCTCGGGCAGAGAGCTCTCACTCGATTGGCTGACTCGAGAAGGGCAGCCAATGAGGGGGAGATTCCTGAGGTCATGTGGTTGGAGGAGTAGAGTTCAGAGGACCTTTATGACACTTACCATCATGGGCTACCCTTTAATCAAAGAGTAGAAAAAAGGACAGAGTTAAACTAAGCTCTCCATTTCCCTTTAATTACAGCCATGAACAAGAGATTTCAATCAAAAGACACACACATGATCCACGAATACACCAATCCATAGGATGAGAGGACAGAAAAGTTACGTAATAGAGGCAGAGGGTTCATTACTGGGCTGATAATGCTCCAGTGTCGAGAATGCAAGATTTCTTATTTACTCACCAGGCTGTCTGGACCAATGTTTGGTTCTTCTCACATTCAAGGACTTGCAGGTACATGACGATAATCTGGAAAAGCAATTAAACTGTAGGTTAAACCACCCATGTTTGTTCCATCCAAATTGTAACATGAAAAAAGGTTGTGATGCTATCAAGTGATACTGTAGACGTACCTTGTGTGGGTGTTTGACATGGACACAGAAGCCCAGCTCCTTCAGCACACGCCGTTCAGCTTTTATCACCTGGTTTTTGGTGTTTATGTAGTTTTGATCAAGTATCAATGGACTTGGACTCCTGATTCATGAAGGAACGAAAGTAAAATGGTTTTCCCACGACCCAAATACTATTAAAGAATATGAAAAAGGTGCCTTTTTTTGTTTGCTTCATTTTCAATTCAAATCATTCCATTTCCCTTTCAACCAACTACAGGCAACAGGTCCAGTGTTTTGACTCCTGTAATTTCAGTGTAAGACTTTTTCGCACTGCCACAAGTGACTGTTGGAAGAAAAACAAAGCGCTCCACCTCTCACCACATCATAGCTTCAACAGAAAATTAGATACACGTCTTCTAAAAACAACTGAAAGCATAAATCCAATTGTTACACTATGTCAACACTGGGAAACAAAAAACACAGAACAAATAGTATTGGAGTAACCATTAAAGCATTTAGAAAGCATAAATGGGAATACTACTTCCAAAAAAAGGCAATGGCATGCTAACAGTGCTGAGTCACAATCTGAGAATAGCACAATGGGGTTTTAGAGGTGTAATCATAACATTAGTCACCTTCACCACATGCTCAAAATCAGTAATTCAGCAATTCTATGGTAAAAAGCGTTTAAATGACCTGTACTCTAGCTATTATACTAACGCGGTATGTGTTCAGTGCAGAAATTATCTATAATGTCATCAAATATAGTTTTCCACAGCTGAAAAATAATAATGATAATAATAATAATAATAATAATGAGAAGACGACGACTTTGAATACTACAACTACTAGAACTACTATGATGACGACTAATTATACTACTACTATTAATAAATTCTGGTTACAGACCAATAAATGAATAAATAAATAAATAAAGCGTGGAAAAAATAGTCTGTCGTTTCTCTTTTACTTTACTAGAAATTAGTTTTTGCTTTTTTAAACGGGTTTACACATTTAAATGCACTTTGTATTAAAACTTCTTTTTATGAGCTACTCAGTCCTTATCAGAATGCTTTAATTTTCACGAAAATATCTACAAATGCATATAGTTTGTCTATATTTGGTTCAATTCTTATATTTTTACGCAAAACTTAAAAAAAAATCTTATTTCATAACCATCACAAAAAAATCCAAACAAAACAATCAATAATTTCTAACGCCGAATCCAAACATGCCCCAACAAAACCCCTCAAATAACTATATCAACATTTCGCAATATAACTTAACACAACATAATTCCGCAAACCCAATTTTGTAATTCAATACAAATTACAGTTCCTGTCACATGAACACACAAGAGATATCCATCTAGGATGTGCAGCGTGAGACATTTCTGTGGAAGCTATGACATGTGTGGTGGTGGTGAGGTGTCTTTTTTTGGAAAATGAAAAGTAAATTGAGATCATCACCTGTGCTGGCAGAGACAATAAGCTTAAACTGAGATACAGGAGTCACCCAGACGCTTCGGACCAGCGGCCAACCTGTCGATCCCCGATATCCCAGTGACCGCTTTCAGACCACTGGCTTCTCCCGGGGGAGGGGGGGAAGCGACACCTCGCTCACTGTTGCCATGCCGACTGCTTCATCTCTACGTACCATTCCACATCACCCAGGCATTGGTAAATGTAGCTGGTCGCTGTTAGTTGGTTGCAAGGGAAAAAAGAATTCAAGTTAATACCATGTCCTTCGTTTCAGGTGAACATTTTTTGTTTTGTTCCTTTTTAATATCTCTTTATATAGCTTTATAACTCAATATGGAATTCAATTTAGACAAGCCAGTAATTCCCACAATATAGTCCAATTGGCATAATATATCCTTGATTAAACGTCAGATCCATCAGAATGTATTTTTCTTGCTCAGGTAATCAGAATATCCTGCTGTTACTACCAATTATGACTGATGAAGGAACTGAAAAGCTTTAAAATGGTTTAGAATAAAGCAAACAAAATTAAGACATCATATCAAGGACAAACAGAAGTGCACAGACTACTCACACGTAACATGTTTTAAGTATTCCTGAATCATTTACAATTTAAGGTGATGACATTAAATGTTATACAAAGGAAAATAAATTGGTTAAGGTGGGAGGTTTTGCTTGCACAGGTAACGAACAGAGGGAAAACGGTGTGACAGGAAGCCTGAGAGACTGGGATATGCTTACCTTTTGCCTCGGAGCTGCCTTAAATGATGAAACACATTGATGACATCCCTAATTCGTCGAGGGGCTTCTTCTATCTTCGAAGCCAAGTTAACACATGCCATGGCAACAATCTGGAGAGAGAACATATGACAAAAAGAGATGTCAAAACACTGCTACACAAGAAACTAATCATGGGGGGGGGGGGGGGGGGGTCCGCTTTATTAAAGCCATGAACACATAATTATAATTTATAAGTAAAGGACCCCAATTCTAAAATGTAATGTATGTGCATGCACCAAATTTTTGACCAAAAAAAAAAAAAGCCTTTTTGGCTGATAATTTTGTAGTTTTCCGAAAGAAAAAATTTTTTAAGGGGCCGATCACACAGAACGTGCTTTTAAGTTCCAAAAATGCAAGGTGCATTGTAATGCCTTTTTGTTGACAAAAAAAAGAAGTGTGGTTCACTTTTTGCGCTAGGCAATGACTGAATCAGCTGCCTATGCGTGTGAGGGCTGCTGTTGATATTGGTATCATTTTAATATTTAATAATATTCTGAAATTCAAGAATTGTGAAGTCATATAGCTCCGAATAACTCAAAACAGTAACTACTAGTCTCTTCTCTATCTCTTCAAGTCTCCGTATCATCTTGACAACACAAACACTGCTGTCACCTCAACGGAAACTCCGCCTCTGCTTTAATTTGGTTGGAGAATGACTGGCGTAACACGCTTTTCCAGCTCAGAGGTGACTTTTTTTCAACTGAGTGCACAGCACGCAACGGTAAAAACACAGCGCAAAGCAGGCAGTTAAAAACGCATAAGCAGTGCGCAAAATCCTTGCGGCCGTAAGTAAATAATTTTTTTAAAAAGGCACCTCTGAACGTAAAAACATTCGGTGGGATCGGTTCCTAGGAGAGTAACGGAAAAAAAGACTAGGTTGCACCTGGTTTCACTCTCCCTCCAGCCGTCATCACTACTAGGTGTGAAGTGGCTTTCACACTCGATGCAGAAAGCACTGCCCAATAAAACCCACTCATGTCAATGGATTTTGTTAGTTACCACAGTGACCAAAGCATAAGACTAGTAGAAAGCACCTTCAACTAGCTTGTGCACACCAGTCTGTTCAAAATAGCTCAGTATTCTGCTCTGTGGATATTCTGCTCATGTACACATATACATATATGCTAAAATAGTACAGTTAATAAATTATACTGATAAAATTGATCAAATTGCATTTAAGTTATTGAGTTACATTTAAATAAAATTATATTATAAATACGTTGTGGTAAATCAAATTAAAAGAAGTCATTTGTTATTATCTTTTTTGGAAGAACGGCAAATATAATAAGAGATATAATAATTTTACACAAACCCATAACTGATGATTTTTAAGTGGCCCCTTAATTTAAGCTGTACATGCACATACATACATTTGAACTATTCTTACAATACCACTTTAAAATCCATTTTTACACACACCCAGCACTGTGTTTTGGTTATAATTTGACTGAACGTCAGTTCAAACAACATGGCTGCCACCCGCAATGGCTGTAAACATGGGTTTATTCTCTTACCTCAAAACTATGTTTCACGAAAGACTTTGAGTAGAAGAAGCGATGAAAAAGCACCTGTCCAGTGGCCATGGCAACCTGAAATACACAAATAGGATTTTTCTTTTAAAAGATTTCATGTAAAAAAAAACTGTTTTGTCTCAAAAGCAACGCCCGCCATTTTGTTTTTGTCTAGCATACACGGACAGCATTCGTTAACCATGGAATATCAGTGTTCTCCTCTAAATTAAATACCGTGTTTAAACTAAATATATTTATTAGTTTATAAACATCCTCTAGTCCGTGTGATAGTTGTATTTATTAGGTTGTCTGATGATGGCACAACTGTTTGACGCTAATGATTACTCAAAATGTCCCAGTTATTTGACAGCTCTTCCTTTATATTAGCCATTGTCGTGGTCTAATAAATGAGTCGATTACCTGCGGAAGGCGCAGCAGGATTCCGGCGGACTGGATGAGCTCGCAGCCCAGGATCCGCAAGTCGGTCTCGGTATACAGGTCGAGGCCATCCTGCATAGACGGGGTCGGAGAAAGCTTTTCCTCTGGAATCAGTGAATTGTCTATGGTAAGGAAGACTTCGGAATATACTTTATCCCCTATTAGTATGCCCTCGCTGTTATTAGCGGGCGTATTTGCGGCGGGACCGGTGGCCATCGACGGCTCCATGATCGCTGTCGTCGGTACCTGCCGAAGACGTTACAATCTAGAAATACATTTGTAACCTAGAGCGGATAACAACAATCCAGTCAACCGCTTAAATGACAGGTCGCTGATTGGTGCAGAGTTGTGTCATGTGACAAAAACAAAGCAATATCGAACATACTGTTACATTATTCAACACTGTAAGCTTCCAGTAATGTTATATTTTTGCGTATATGGAGAATTTATCATCTGAAAACAATTAATTATACACTTTATGTATATTATTGGTTTTGCTTTGGGTTAACTGTATTGCCACAGGGTTTGTATCAGCTGAAATATGTATTTTATAGCGCCTCCTGCAGATGGAACTTAAAAGAGGCAGTTCTCTTCACTTCCTGGTGTTTGTATTTCAGTAAGGGTTGAACGTTGGTCTGACGTAATCTGTTATTACAGATCTGCACACATCCGCCGTCTAATGTAGAGCCTAATAAAACAGATTTATGTACGTAAAATAGAGTAAATACATAAACATAAAACTTAATTACGCCGTAGCATATAAAAGAGACTATTATTTGGAATGTTTGACAAAGAAACTTCTGTTTCGTTTATTTTATCAGTGTGAATCAGGTCGTGGTGTGAAAACATTTCCGTTGGCAATTTAAATTATGTATCTGCTACCGCTATATCTGAAACTGTCTATTGCTAGGATTTCATATTCTCTAAATGCCTTAAAATATTACAATTACCAAAAAATTATTTGAAGAGCGCTTGTCTTTTCTGCTGGTTGAGGTGTATTTTTTTCTCTTTCTTTTTTGTTATTATTTGAACATCAAATCATTACATTAAAATAATCAGCAGTATGTTTCATAATCCGTGTTGAAATTTCGAATCGAAAGTGTTTTACTTAGTGGGGACAAATACGTTAATCCTTAGGAGGACCTATATAATTGTACTACTGTGTATTATGTAATATGGGTATTGGATATTTTTAGGTGTATTGTACAGTTCCTGCTAGTGACTGAACACTGACGGGAAGCGCAGTGACGTTGATGACAGGAACCAAAATCAGTGTGCAGGTACATATCCATCCGCGGGTACGTACTACACCCGTGATGATGATCCTCTGCGTCACCAGAGAGAAACCTGGCTGGCACTAATTATTATCTATCTGTAATTTTGATATTAACTATATGCCCATAAAACTTTCCTCTTTTCATAAACAGGTATGTTTACTATGGATGCTTATTTATAAGCATACTTTTTCCACACATAAATCAGTCATATGGAACAACAAATGTACAACCTTTAAAATAAATCCTTATTTTATAGAAATTGGTTCACTAATGATGTTATATTGGTGAGACAGTTATTCAAAAAGTAATGGACAAGTTTTTAATTACTGTGGATTTCTCAATTATTACAAAATCCCAATAACTGCTAAATAATTTGCAATAGTATCTGATGCAATCCCTAGTAGACTTGTTCAGCTCTTATCTGGTAAGATGTCATTTTAATCCAGCCTTTTACATACTAATCAGTTAAGTATCAATGGTGTAAAAACTATAGAGAATACATTTAATAACTTTGATATAAAGTAAACTAAAATCTTATGCAGAACCATTGTTGCCTAAATGCAAACCTTTTTGGAATTCCTTATTTCAGCAGATTGAGTTGGAAAAAGTTTACCTAGTAAATACTTACCTAGTAAATACTGTCTCACCAATAAAGTTAAAGAAGTGACATATAAACTCATTTAATATATCCAGTGAAACAAGTTGTTCATTTTATTTATTTTTTTAGAGTCATGGAATCTGCGTGGACTTTTAGTGAATTAAAGGAGGAATCGATAAAACACCTGTTTTTTGAATGCACACATACCCAAATGTTTTGGTTTGATGTTCTTATATTTAAACTTACAAAACTAAAAATTCAGTTGTCTTGTAAAGATATTTTTGACACAATAATTATAATTAAACTTTGGAGCAAAATTGATTTAATAATTTAATGATTATATTTGGGAAGTACCATGTACACAAACAAAAATGGTCCAATGATAAACCTAACATTTATTTGTTTAAAATTGATCTTAAGCCTAATATCAAAACACTAAAAGACATTTAAAATAAAAACTATAAGGATATATGCAATCTTGGAATCATTTGCTTATGCTAATGTCTTGTAATTTATATATACCCTGTAATTTTATTTATTTGTATTCTATATTGATTTGTTCCTTTGATGTGAAAAAAATTGTAAGCACTGTAATCCTATATTTTTATTTTGTTCTTGTTATGCAATAAAAAAATAATGTAAAAAAAAAGACATTCAGCTCAAACATTTTGAAAGTATTCACGGATAAACAAACTATGCCTATAATTCTGTATTCGTACCAAATAAGTAAATAAAAATACGATGCTGCATATTTTATTACTGCTGCTGATGTTTTGAACATGTAAAAATGTAAATTTGTAACTCTTAGTTAATTTTATATTCTTACTTTGGCATTAAATTGTAAATTAAAAATATATTTCCAAATATAAATGAAGGGTTACTTTCAAATCCAGGCAAATTTGCCATTCAAATGTTGACATTGAATATAACCATTCTGATAAAATCAAATCCAGATAATATTATTCATTTACACACTATGGCCAATTTAGTTTATCCAATTCATCTATAGGATATGTCTTTGGAAACCGGAGCACCCGGAGGAAACTCACGTCAACACAGGGAGAACATGAAAACTCCCAGGTAATATTATAAACCTTTCAAAGTGGGAATCAAGTTTGGGCCAAATATTTAAAAATAACAATATTTGAAGTGAAAAATGTATTTAGTTTTTGAAGGGAAATTAAGTTAATTTGAGCATTAAAAACATCTGTAAAAATAGAAAATAAATAGTTGCTCGTAAGGCTGATGAAGAGGCTTCATAGACAACACACATCCAACATTCTTTTATTTCTCTTTGTGGTTTTGTGCAGTGTTCCTTCATCGAAATAGAAAACATAACTGATCCGCTGCATAAAACAAACATATGCTGGATAAGTTGGCGGTTCCCAGACCCCAGATTAATTAAGGGACTAAAGCCTGGTTTATACTTCTGCTTTGAGTGATCGGCGTGACCCACGGCGCACGCAACGCGCGTAGCTGTGCATTCTTACTTCTGCGCGCTGTTTCTATTGCTCTGCAATAACACTTCCGAAACGCTAAGTTGGCAGTGAGGTGTTTATGTTCCTCTGTGTCGAGTTTCTTCTCGGGTGTTTTGTTTTTTCTAAACGCTTTCTTAATGTAAAAGTTGTACAAACTCGCTCATTTTGAGACAGGAACCGGCGGACGTGCAACAACTTTAACCATAAGGTAAACACACTTCACAGCACTCCACACTTGTGAACAATCGCTCCATCGGGCTCGCGCGGCTCTCGGTCCCGCCCACACTTGTCAGCGATACCAAGCTGACCAATCACAGAGCTTGGGCTACGTGTCTTTGCGGCGCATAGTTACATTTTTTGAGGTGTGCGTCCAACTTTTCAGTCCACAACACCCCAAAATTACAATGCCAGTAACTTGCAACCCCCAATATCCTCTGAGGTGGTTATAAATCTATAAACCTTGCACACAACTGCGCACACATAAGTCTATTCACCACTAGACACATCACTGTATCTGAGTCTTTAATATGACGTAATCACCCCAGGGGTCGCAAAAAAAAACAAAAAAAAAAAACGAAAGGCTGATGGCTTTTTATTTGCATGTTGTATTTTTAATGTTACTATTAACTACTATATTTTTCTTCTGTATGTTAAGGATATAATACGGAATTTCTAACAGTTTAATAAAATGAATTACAGTTTTGGCAATCTCCAAGTGTCGTGACCCTCCCCGTATAGGGTATTTGCCGAGCTAGTGTTTTTGACCTCTATGTTTTTGACATACTTATAAACTTCCGGTGACCTGTTATTGTGAATTTTTTTCCATTTTATACGGTTCCTTTTACAGCATCAATGTTGTAATGTAATTAAAATACATTCAGTTAAATAAACTTTGGCATTCATTTAGTTGTTCAAGCGTAAAACGAGACAAAAAGCCGTTTACTCGCACGCGCCCGTCAGAATCGGCAGGCTAGTGCAGAAGCTCCATTGAATGGGGTAAAATAAATGCTCATATTTTAAAGACATGGTGGGAAAAATGTAATTTAATGCAGTGCTTCTTGTACAATCTGAGACCCACTTTATATTGGAGATTGATGATTTTTAAAGAAAACAGACCTTAAATGCGCCGATTTTTGCATTGGCATACAGTTGACCGGAACCGCTTAACCCAGGTTACTGGCAAATTCAAAGTCCTATTAGCATGCTTCAGCATATACCCTATTGTCCCACATTGGAAACAGTGTATTAGAAATGGACTCCCCAGTGTTTCTGTATGTTAAAGATAATTTTATTTCCATATTGAACCTTAAGAACACAAAAGAACCATACTTTGCACCAAAATACTAAGCACCACAGTTATAACGAGAGTCATTTTTAACCAAGAAGGTTTCTTTTGGTCAGTACAGTGATTATGGGTGACCAACTTGCACAACTTTCTATTAAAATGACTCGATTTTGACAGCGAAAATCCATCCAGTGCTGGACTGAAAAGGTTGGATAAGGTCTGTTCACATCAAGAACTCTAACTATAATATAACTTGAAAGATAACCAAATTATCATCCACACAAATGCACAATAGCTCTCTGCTCTAAAGAAGTCTTCTGCCACTTTAAAAGCATTGTCAATGTAGTTATTATCTTAGTCATGGTGTTGTCTTTTCAATTCTCTTTGAAACATCATAATTATCATCCTCTGTAAAATAGACCTTAATTCACCGTTATTTCTTCTCTTTCTGCACACTGTCCTGAGCTTGTTCCCTCACGCTGACCGTCTGGTGTTGTTGAAGGAGCTGTATGACGGCTAGCTGATTGTGTGTCCTCGCGACGTCCTCTGCTGTCTCTCTCCAGCTGCTCCTTAAATTGGGATCGGCACCTTTGTCCAGGAGAACCTTGAGAACCTTTGGATTGAATCACAGGGATACTGAGGGAGTAAAGACGCATGTAATCATTTATAATCAGACAATAATAAAGCAAGACGAAAAGGTGGAACATCCCTGCAGGAAAGAAAACACAGATGAGGGAACCTCAATTAGTTCTTTTTGACACCACTGAGATAAAATAAAGCAAATGGAAAATTTCCTTTCAAGAAGAAGACTGAGATAATGTAACAGAGCTTATTTCCAGCACAGAAAGGAAATATTAAAAAGAGACTTACTTTTCTCTTACAATTCTGAATGAAAAAAGTCAGAAATGTGAGCAAAAAAGTTAAATTCACATTCTTTTTTTTCTATCACAAACAAAATTGTATTTTGTAATTGTATGTTGTAATAATGATGTGGAAAAAGATCACATTTGCGAAATGCACATTTATAATTCTGAGAAGTAAATTTAGGAATGACTTGCAAATATGATAAAAAAAACATATAATATGTAAAATAAAAAGTTGGCAATTACAATGTAATTTTTTTATTTTGTGGCAGAAACACAATAGTGACATGTAAACTTATAATTGGATATTAAAACATTGAGATGTGAAGGGGTGGTGGGGATCTAAATATTGAGATAGAAACTTGCAATTGTGAGATAAAAAGCCACAATTAAGATATCTAATTGTGATAGAAATAAGCTTACATTTTAATGTGACAGGGTGACACAGTGGCTTAGTGGTTAGCACTGTCGCCTTACAGCAAGAAGGTTTCTGGTTCAAGTTCTGGCTGGGTCAGTTGGTGTTTCTGGCTGTTTCTCAATTCCAAGAACGCAGAGAACGGACTTGCGTTCTTGTGGAGACCGGTCTTGCCAGGTGTCCTCGGAAGAACGAACTCGGGAGACCACGAGAACAGAGAATGCGTCCTTTGAGAAATGAGATGCTGCGTTCTTCCTGATGGTCACGTGACCACGCGTTTTTTTAATGGAAAATTATTTAAACATTACAGCATTCATACAACGATTTATTGTTTTTCACTTTTTCAAAATATATACTCTGCATAAAAGCATTATAAATATACATTGCACAATATAAATAAAACAGGTTTTAATATGAATTACAGCAAACAAACACCCTTAGTATGTTTATTCCTTTACTAAGATGTCCATGGTAATGTTTACTTTTACCGTTTCATTTAGGAAAACTCCTGAGGTAAATAAGTGATATCTCTGAACTTTAATAATAAGTGAAGTTTAAATTTTAAACAAATTTCGAGAGGAACATGTGCTCATGATTGACCCAGCTGGTCCACATTAGCTAATCATGATCCTCCAATCAAAGGATCCCAAGTCACTATATATATCCTCATTTCCTCTCTACAACTATCTTTGTCTGGAAGAAACCCCCCTCCTCCCCTTCTTCCACCTTTATCCAGAATGGGTGGCACGGTGGTCCAGTGACTAGCATGTTTGCCTCACAGCAAGAATACCAATAGCGTTGGGTCTGCACTGGCCCATCTGGTGTCCCTGTGCGGAGTTTGCATGTTCTCCGTGTGGGTTTGCCCCGGGTTCCCTGGTTTCCTCCCACCATCCAAATGTGCTCTATATTATAGATAAAAAAAGCCTAAATCTTTTTTCTAATGTCTTACTCTCAGGAAGTTCACCTTGGCCTCAGCAGCGGGGGAGTTTCAGATCAACCTGAGCTCAGTCTCCCCTCGCCCTGTGAAAGGAGGGAGCCCTGGGCTCGAGGATACCTTGAGCTCAGGGCTCTCTCCCGGGACAGCACGCCAAACAAGCTATGTATAAATCGTGATCTAAGTGTGAACTCTTGAAACCTATATAAAATGCTGCGCTTCACACCTCCAGTCGAAATGACTTCTGGGACTTCTAGAGTGAGATTGGTGCATTGGTGCGTCCTCGATATCAAGAACAAATCCGGGAAGTTTCACGTGTCCTCCGTTCTTGCGGTCTTGAGTATTGGACCTGAACTTTGGCAGTTGATGATGTTACACGAGGACGCAAGAAGAACGCATATTGAGAAACAGCCTCTGTGTGGAGTTTGCATGTTCTCCCTGTGTTAGTGTGGGTTTCCTTTAGGTGCTCCGGTTTTCCCCGGAGGTCAAAGACATGTGGTATAGGTGAAAGGAATATCAGTAAGCTGGCCATAGTGAATGTGTGTGAATGGGTGTTTCCCAGTACTGGGTTGCAGCTGGAAGGGCATCCGCTGGGAAAGATGCTAACATTGTGAAAGTAAGTTTTAAGAATATTTGTTACTTATTAAACATTAGTAGGGTGACGTGGTGGCACAGTGGGTAGCGCTCTCACCTCACAGCAAGAAGGTCATTGGTTCGAGCCTCGGCTGGGTCAGTTGGCATTTCTGTGTGGAGTTTGCATGTTCTCCCCACATTCGCGTGGATTTTCTCCGGGTGCTCCGGTTTCCCCCACAAGTCCAAAGACATGCGCTATTGGTGAACTGAAAAAGCTAAAATTGTCCGTAGTGTATGTGTGTGAATGAGAGTGTATGGGTGTTTCCCAGTGATGGGTTGCGGCTGGAAGGGCATCCGCTGCGTAAAACATATGCTGGATAAGTTGGCGGTTCATTCCACTGTGGCGACCCCTGATTAATAAAGGGACTAAGCTGAAAATAAAATGAATGAATGAATAAACATTAGTATCGCACCTTGCAGTGACCCCTCTCAGAGGCCAGGTGCAAAGGGGTCTGTCTGAGCCTCTCCACAGCATTCACATCAGCCCCGTAGTGAAGCAATAGTTTGGCAGCCTCAACGTTGTCCCTGAGTGTGGAGTAGTGCAGCGGGGTCATTTTGAGATTGTCCCTGTCCTCCAGTCCTGCTCCGTTCAGAATCAACAAGTGCACCACTGCCCTGGAGCCACTGCGGGCAGCAAGGTGCAGCGGAGACGCCACATCTCCATCCCTGACATCAACCCTGGCCCCTCCTGTTAACAGTTGCTGGAGAATCTACGGGGAAGGAGAAGATAAGTTATCAAGACAAAGACAGAGGAGGATGAAAAGTAGGGAGAGGAAGAAAGATCAAATGATGCTAAGGAGAAACCATACACTGCCCTTCACCCACACAAATGCCATCTGTTTCACAGTACGCAGTTGGCGTGACTCTGACTCCATACAGCCAACAGGGCAGCGAGACCTTGAATTCATAGTCTTGGCAGTGCAGGTTATGCTGCGGTAATAGGGTCGATTGGAAACAAATGTGTTTAGGTTATTATAGGATGGTTCATGTATACAGGGATTTCTTAGAGAGAACATTTATCAGACACAACATCAAATACCACTGGATAGCTTGAAGTGATCTCATCATCACTCATGTTGTAAAATACCTATTATGTGACAGATTAGTGTTTTTATTATTATTATTATTATTATTATTATTATTATTATTATTATTATTATTATAAGGCCTAGCATTGTTCTTCTTGCCAGCTTTCCAGTCACTACATTTTCTGTAAAAATAAAAATAACTGACAGGTTTAATGTTTCGTCCTTCAATTCCACACGAACATCACATGTTTAAAGGGCACCTATGGTAACAAATCTACTTTTCAAGCTGTTTGGACAGACATATGTGCATGTATGGTGTATAGACCGTCATATTGGGGTGATATAAGCACACCCAGTGCTTTTTTTTTCAATTTAACAACATAAAAACAGTGGACCAATTGGAGCTGTTTTCAAACCGACCGCAACTTTACGTAGGAGAGCGGTCCCCTCGATTGACAGGCGTCATCATATCCTCAGTTTGTTAATTCACGTCCGCCATTTTCAGCGTGAGTCGAAGCGATATTACTAAAGGAACACCCTTGCTCTATTTTTAGATGCAAGGCTCATTGGGCTCAACACAAGAGCAATATTCTCCACATTATCGCTCTAATCGGAATTATTGGTTGTATCTTTAGAAAGGTTTGCAAACATGTGTACTTCTCATTGAGTCTACCTTATACTTCAGCCGTTTGCATTTCTCGCGATCCCAGAAGCTCCCTGTGATCTTAACTAGCATGCGTTTTAGAATTCTAAACATAGGTTTCTATCATGGTACACTCAAGTCGAGGGCTGGGCGCCGCGGACTGCTGCAGATGGCTGCCGTTGTGTGTACCCTGATAGAAACCTATGTTTAGAATTCAAAAATGCGTGGCGCAACGATTCGGGACACTTCATGTTTCTGCCGTGCTACAGAGAGTGTCTGGTGTGCCGTGTCGCGGCTTCGAGCAGCGCATTCGGTGCCTCAGTCAAAGTTAATTCAGTGTACGTGGTTATTAGTTTCTGTGTACAAGCTCGGCACTTGAAACTAGCACACAGTTGGCTGTAAAACTGTACAAAGACACATGATTTTGTACTCTCTGCTTGGTCTGTGTCCGAGTCGTGCATGTACGACTGAATGCAGATCCTCTCAGTCTGCCTGTCAGACTCTGTTGCAAACGCAGAGCGGGTGAGCTCATGGCCCCGCCCCCTTGTTACGTTGGCGGGAAGCCGAAACTAATTTACATGTGAAGCAACACACCCATAAATCAGCGAACTGTGGACACGCCCCCAACATGACACTTTTTAACACATTATAATAAAAAAATCTGAATTGTGTTTTAAACTGAACCTAAACTGGCACACTCAGAAGAACCATAATATTAATATTAAATCATAAAAAAGAGGTAAACTATGTGCACTTTAAAACCACATTTGAAACATTTGGAAGAGATGTAAAACACACAAAAAACCCTTTACACATTTCACAAATTGTGCAGAACACTACAGATATTTTAGGCCTTTCTAAACCCCGTTAAGGGTACCAGGTTGCAGGGACGTGCGGTCAGGGGAGGCAGGTGAGATTACTCAGTTGGCTTCATGAGATGTATACTAATGATAAAATAAATATTTGTCCACTGATCTTAGACATAAATGCAATTTCTGTATGCTTCAAATGATTTCAATCATTTTTATGAGAAAAATCGCTTTATTTTGCGTATTTCTTGTTCAATTACAGCGTAGGAAGCGAGGTGAGACAGCCTGAGCTGTGCCTCATGTCAGATTGCGCAATCCCTTGCAAACTTGAGCCCGCCCCTTTTGCTCACTCAGTGTATGCTACCAATGTAATGCTTTATTAAAATGTTTTTATACATTCTAGACCTTTTTATTATATGCAATGAAGCAATGATATATACCGCAATGTAAGAGGCGCACATGAGCTCACGTATATTCTTATTCAATGGTTACTCTTCCTCAGTAAAGTTCAATAGGAGATATATCCGTTAAAATACGTTATTTTATGTTTTGCTAAATGACTGCAAACATCGCGGATGTCAGCTCTAAAATTTCTCAAAACTGGAGTTTCAATCAAAACGTAAATAAATAATGGACGACCAATGCAGGAGCTAAAAGACTTGCTTCAAAGGACGGGACAGAAGATAACATGATCATTTTAAAGAAATTCAAGTCATGTCAAGACTTCATTTACAAGTACTGTAAAGGTAAGACCTGTGTGCGAATGAGAGAGAGAGTGGGAGAGAGACCAAGCAAAAGAGAGCGTGTGTGTGTAAATGAGAGAGCTAGCGCATCCGCCGTGGTGCTGTGTGAGTTGCTTGTTATAGTTGTCTGTAACATCAGGCTGGGAGTTTTTTGGCAGGCATATTTAATCGCTATACATTTTACATTCTTCCTTGGCCCAGTATGTACCTGCTATATGTATAGAAAGAATGCTGATATGATATATGAAACAATCGGTAGTTGGCAAATATATTGGGTGGATTTGTTTGTTAACTTGATCTTGAAAGTCAGTGCCTCACCTGCCAAAAACCTCACCGCACGTCACTGCAATGTAACAAGTGCTTTTGTAGAAAAAAATGACTTGTCTGATTGTAGATTAGTACCCTTTCATATTGTAGATGCTCATGCTGTCGAGTATATTCAAACTGCCACAAAAGTCTGCCTATTTGCTGCTAACTGATCTCACACAATAAATGTTTTGAGAAAGCCTGCCAAAACAACCCATCAATTCCAACTGTTGTGCCACAACTCTAAATCACAATTTGTATCTTGTTTGCTTTATTCAGTCCCATGCCAGACCTGGCTGTCAAATGGAAAGGATGTAAAGTATGATGACTGAAGAAGAGAGGGTCTAGGCAAATTCTGAACATAAGTGGTCATAGGAATTTAGTTGAGCTGGCCGTCCGGACAAACTGAGCTATCGGGGGAGAAGAGCCTTGGAGAGAGAGGTAAAGATGAACCCAAATATCACTGTGGCTCCAGAGATGCGATCAGGAGATGGAGATGGGAGATGTAGAAAATAAACCATCACTGCAGCCCTCCACCAGTCGGGGTTTTATGGCAGAGTGGCTCGATACATGAAATGGAGTTTGCTAAAAAAAAAAAACAGCCGAAAGACTCCAAGATAGTGAGAAATAAGATTCTCTGGTCTGATGAGACCAAGATAGAACTTTTGCGTGGTGTGGAGAAAACCTGGCACTGCTCATCACCTGTCCAAAACAGTCCCAACAGTGAAGCATGGTGGTTGCAGCATCATGCTGTGGGGGTGTTTTTCAGCTGCAGAGACAGAACGACTGGTTACAATCGAGAGAAAGATGAATGTGGCCAAGTACAAGGATATCCTGAATCTTCCAGATCCTGAATCGTCTGACCCCAGACTGGGCCAGACCCAACAAGACAATGACCCTAAGCACATATCTAAAATAACAAAGTAGTGGCTTCACAACAACTCTGTAACTGTTTTTGAATGGCCCAACCAGAGCCCTGACTTAAACCCAATTGAGCATCTCTGGAGAGACTTAAAACTGGCTGTCCACCAATGTTTACCATCCAACCTGACAGAACTGGAGAGGATCTGTAAGGAGGAATGTAGAGGATCCCCAAATCCAGGTGTGAAAAACGTAATGCATCTTTCATAAAAAGACTCATGGCTCTATTAGATCAAAAGGGTGCTTTACTAAATACTGAGCAAAGGGTCTGAATACTTAGGACTATGTGATATATCAGTTTTTCTTTTTTATAAAATCTGCAAAAATGTCAACAATTCTGTGTTTTTCTGTCAATACGGGGTGCTGTGTGTACATTATTGAAGAAAAAAATGAACTTAAATGATTTTAGCAAATGGCTGCAATGATTGACAAATCTAAGGGGCCTGAATACTCTCTCTCTCTCTTTATATTGTGAAAAGACCAATGAAAATGCACCTTAATTCAAAGTGTAAAGCTGTGGTCACGCTGCACTTTTTTCTTCCCATTGACTTCCATTCATACGCACGCGAATGCGTCAGACCGGAAACGCAAGCTCGTGCGTCAAGTTTCGCAGATCGCTGCGTTGGAAAGTTCAAGCTTGGTGAACTTTCTCTGACCAGTGAAATCGCATCACTTGACTGCGTGTCAGTCGAGGCAATGGAGGATCAAAACATGACCTCTCTGGACAGAAATGTAAAATATGGCCCAATCACTTGCTGTTTTAAATGTCTAAGCATCTTGTTTAATCCCGCCCCTTGTCCCAGCAATGTAAGATAGAATTTCACAAACTCAAACTCTAGTGTGACCATAGCTTGAATTGGGCTTTTGATTAAACATTATGAGGTCAAAACACAAAACACTTGAATGTATCAGAAATTCAAAATAAAGCCTAAAAAATGGCTTTTTAGAAAATAAATAGCATGAATTTGTATTCACCTTCTTGTCTCCAGAGCAAGCACAAAGATGCATGGCTGTGCGTCCATTAGGACCCCTCATATTGGCATCTGCCCCTCTCTGGAGCAATAGTCTCACCCCCGCCTCATTCCCCACCAACACTGCCAGCTGCAGCGGGCTCATTCCCACACCTTCTCCTCCCTCCACATCTGCGCCGTTATCCAGCAGGAGCTCCGCCACATCCCCCCAGCCTCCGAAAATTGCCCAGTGAAGAGGTGCCCACTTATTAAAGTCCTGGGGGTTCGGTGAGGCCAAATGTTGGAGCAGAACCCGAGCTGTGCCCAGGTGTCCGCTGGCTGCAGCCAGGTGAAGGGGCGTCTGGCCAGAGCAGGACCTCGTTGAATGTGACGCCCCCTTCTGGAGGAGGAGGTCTGTGGTCTCGGGGTTTCCTCCACTGCAGGAGCGATGCAGGGCGGTGCAGTTGAAGAAGTCTTGGCTGTTTACCTCCACCTGGCCGGTTTGCAACAGGAACTTGATCAGCATGAGATGACCCTTGAAAGAGGCGTGGTGGACAGCTGTCCAACCATACGGGTCCCTGGAAGCACAAAATGCTCCAGTCAGCAAAAACATGCCTGTGGATTTTTATTTTGGGATTATCACAACACTATTTTGCTTGGCATTAGGCTTGACTATTTTTAACACTCTTACCTTCTGTTGCTAACATCTTCTGTGACTAATGTTTATTGTGCTTATTTAAAAGAGACGTATCTTGTAAAGTGTGAACCTGATACCACAAATACTGTTGATAAAAGTGTCAACTGAGACTTGCTGTTTTATGGTTCATGGCTTACAATTTACAAAATAATATTTGCTGGTACAGAAAAGTGGATGGACACGATAGAACTCATGATTTTTAAGAAAAAGTTCACCTTAAAATAATTATTTGCTCACCATTTACTCACATTCAGGTAGTTCTGAACCTTTTTGAGTTTACTTTTCTCTGCTGAACTTAAAAGAACATACTTTGAAAAATGTTGTAATATTGACATCCATAGCAAGAAAAACAAATACGATGGAGATCAATGGCTACCAATTTCCAACATTCTTCAGGATATCTTTCTTTGTGTTCAACAGAGAAATTAAAACAAGTTTGGAACAAGTTGAGGATGAGCAAATGATGACAGAATTTTCCTTTTTGAGTGAACTATCCCTTTAACATTTGCTTTATCTTGTCAAAAAATGGATGTCTTTACTTGAAGGTGTGTTCATAAGACTGTCGTTATACCTTTATACTCATGACATCATGATTGAATGACATTTTATGCATATTTTTGACAACTGTCATTAAGTGTCATTTACACTGTTATTTCATTTTAAATACAAAGATGACATTGTTTCCATCTTTATTTTGATAACTTGACATAAACAAATACATGACAGCCTGTTTTTGTCATTTTATAACAACTTGACATTATAAAGACAACATAACTTGTCATAAATCTGTCATAAACATGAGTGTCATTATGCCATTATAATCGGGTCATGAATATTTTTCTGATCGCTTTTATTCAGTGGAAGAAGCTGAATTTGTCAAATGTTTGTTAAAATGTCTCATTTGATGTTAATAAATAATTTTAGAACAGACTCATTAATTTTTAATCACACTTTAAAGATAAATTAAATTTGTACCACTAGTTGAGGTCAAGAAAAAAAATTTATATACTTCATGACACAATAATAATCTCGTGACAATCGGGCTTATGACAGATGGTTGCAACATAGGCTCATTCTGAAAACGTATCCCTATATACATTTCTGGAGATCATGATTTATGTAGCCAGAGGTACGTATGGCTGCATTTCGTCTTTAAAATGAACAATACATGGCAGTATGACGACTTTCCTTTTCGCGCTTACCAGCTGACTGCTTCCCTTCGTATGGATGGCTTTTCCGCTGTTACGTTTGTCCAGTAGCTCGCCATGTACGCTGGTGGACTTGAGACGCGGAGCGGAGTTGACTGCAACAACGAGGTTCAAGTCCGGTGAAGAACGATCTTAGAAAGCACGTAAGATAAAAACAAATGCCAAAAAATAAAATAAACAAGTAAATAATAGGGTGATTTCCCAGAGATGGGTTGCGGCTGGAAGGGCATCCTCTGTGTAAAACATGTGCTGGATAAGTTGACGGTTCATTCCGCTGTGGCGACCCCGGATTAATAAAGGGACTACGCCGAAAAGAAAAATAAAAAAAAAGGATAACAGGGTGAGAATGTGGTAAAATCTGAAAATGTGGTAAAAATCAGGTGGCTGTGAGGGCTTTTTTTTTTTCGGGATTGCTTTTTAAAACACTGCGGTTGGGTTTCAGGAAGGGGGTGAGTCGGCCAATCTGTGCTTTTTTAAACACTATTGGTTGGGTTTAGGGAAGGGAGAGAGTGGGGGGATCGGTCAGTTGGACAGTCAGTAAGTCAGACCGCCGACAGTGGCCTCTGGTGGATTTACATGAGAACAGCAGGCCCGAATGACACTTGCGAGAGAAATTTGAGATCTGAAAAAGCGTACACAGCAGCCTCTGGTGGATTCGCGAAACAAAAACATGCAAAAAAAGCGTACCTCCTGGGATGTATTTTGCTCTCTCCAGAAATGTAAATAGGGGTATGTAATCAGAATGGGCATGGTTGGATTAATGACATGTTATGTTGTCTTGGTAATGTCAAGTTGTCATAACATCTCAAACAAGGTCACCTTTTAAAATGTATAATATCTGAGTAAATGACACTTAATGACATGTCAAAGTAAAAGTGTAAAGTAAAGTGTTACCGAAATACACAATATGGCTTCTCTATGAGATCAAAGTTATAGTTTTGAAAACTGGTTTGGGGTGGCAAAATAAAATAATAGCAGGATTAAACGTTTTGGATGAATATTTCAGATCACGAACTGGCAGTTAGCAGGCACCCCACGCTCCAGCATGGCCTTGACTTGCTCCAGACAACCATCCCATGCGGCGTAGTGCAGCCTGCGCTCATCCAGCAGAGAGTGCCTAGGTTTGGGTCGACGGTGGATCCTCCACTGTCTGGTTCCTGCAGTCGTCCGGACCTTCCTCTCCACAGAGCCCATGGACACAGAGTCATGTAGCTCCAGCCACCGCCAGTGCACCTCTGGGCCTGCGCGAGCCATGGCAGGACAGTCTGTGGAGGACCAGATCACACATTGCATTTTAATGTGTTACTTCTATTATTATTGGCCTGTTACCAAGTAGGATTTAGTAAAGTTTGCACTGAACTAAGAGTATAACAAATTAGTTTCTGGCTATCTCCTCACTTGCTCCACAAGGGGGTGGTAAAACTTTACAGAAGTTTCTTAGCCAGTTTATTACATCACTAAATTTAACCATTTCTGACCTACATTTGAAGTGTAATAAATGTTGAAATTGTGCGAACTGCAGAAGCAGTTGCATAACCTATAAAGCCACCGTTTCACTGGGGCTGAAATTCAACATGGATCTCCCAGCGAATGTTTTCAGAGTCTGTTCAGATCCGTCATTTGGCTGTAATTACATGTAGAAGCATGTTGTCATGGTAACAGTGGCCGCTATTACTATTTTAGAGGTGTCAT
>NC_079452.1:12366548-12394048 GCF_903798145.1 Danio aesculapii | reverse complement strand
TGCCCATCAAACTCCTATACAGAGTAGCTTCCCAAACAATTTTGAGTTCAAAAGATAACTTGCTTTCCCCGTGAATTTAAAATAGCAGTCATATAAATACACATTACCAGAAATGACGGTGTGAATTTGCAGATGACTGGAAAACGAGACAGAAGTTACCTGTGAGTGCCTGTTACTCCATGGCGTCTTGCTTCTCTCCGGGGTTCTGTGTTCTGAGCCGATTTCTCAGCGTGGCATAACATGTAAGTCCGGTCTTACCACTTCCCCTGATATTGTTCATCAAGTGTTTTATGTTCATCTGAGGTTGCTATGGTGAGATTGGGCTTTTGGAGCACTGTTATTATATGATGGCACTGATGAGAGAGAGAGAGAGAGAGAGAGAGAGAGAGAGAGAGAGAGAGCGCATGCCTGATGGTTGCTGAGGCACATTTCACATTTGCATACGCACTAAAATGCTTGCCGTTAATTGTCTCCTATAGACCATTTTGAGGGATGTAAACAAAAACAATGGTCCCAAAAATTTCCTGTTTTACATTTTTAATTTCTATTAAAATAGAATTTATAGGTTCCGAGGATCCGAAAAGAGCCACATATTGATAAATAATGTTATGATAGCTGTTTTAACACTGAGATATGATTGAATTGCCTCTTGTTACAGTTATTTATTTATTTATTTTTAATTGTTAACAATACGTACAGGCTGAAAAAACTATATAATTAAATATATCAATTCAAACCCCCCCACCTCCCTAGGGTATAACTGGGGTATTCATTGAATAGAAGTTAATATAAAACAAAGAACAATATCAAGTATCAATTAACCAAAGTAAGGCAATCATTCTGGATCCGGATCATTGCTTTGTGCAATAAACAAGGAGATTTTGTCAGCAGCTGAAGTCCAGATCTTTATTGTACTCATTTGTACCAAGTTCACGCAATCTGTGGATAATTCTAACATTATAATGTCCTGAAGTTGTACCAACCACGTGTACATGTCCAAATTATGTGGAGGCAGCCAATGCTGGGCTAGTAGTTTTTTGCAGGAGCCAGCCAAACAGTTTTTTGTAGCTTGGTGAGTTTTTGTAGCTTGTGACATGACCACAATGAAATGGTCTATATTTTTTTCTTTGTAAAACATATAAAATTGTTGTTGTTTTTTAATCCTTATTTAGTTATTATCACAGTCATTTAGCTTATTGTGATCTTTAAAATCAATTCATTTTTATGTTTTAAATCAGGGTGGCACAGTGGTTAGCGCTGTAGCCTCACAGCAAGAAGGTCGCTGGTCTGTGTTCCCAGCTGGACCCCTTGGGATTTTGCATGTTTGTGTTGGCTTGGGTTTCCTTCGGGTGCTCTGGTTTCCTCTGGGTGCTCTGTTTTCCCCATAGTCCAAAGACATGCACTGTAGGTCAATTAAATAAACTAAATTGGCCAGTGTATGAGTGTGTGTGAATGTGTTTGGGTGTTTCCCAATACTGGGTTGCGGCTGGAAGGACATCTGCTGCGTAAAATATATGCTGGAATAGTTGGCGATTCATTCTGCTGTGGCGACCCCTGATAAATAAAAGACTAAGCTGAAGGAAAATGAATGAATTAATGTTTTAAGCCATCAAAATTAAAAATACTATGATGTTACCAGCCCAATTTCACAAGGAACCGTAACTATTTTACGTATTGTCAGAAAGTGGCTATGAATTCATACGATTTAATTTTTATAGATAAACATGCAACATTTAAAAGGAGGTGTGCCCCCACCCCTAACCCTGCCCATGCCCCTCATTGGGGGATGAGAAAATTGTACTAACATGTACGAATGTGATCAGACAATTGAATATGAATTAGCGACTAAAGTTGCGAATACAAATGATCCACTTAAGTTACGAATTGCAATGAGATTGCATTGGCTGTGCAAATAGAAAGATGATTTGAATCAAAAATCAAAACAGACCTAGAAGTCAATAAAAGGTTTGTTACTGTTTTGTAGGTTTCGAATAGCAAAACTAGAAAAAAGGTTGAAGCGTGTCCACTGAAGTGTTTTTGCGCAGCAGAAATGCGAGAAATGTTCTACCAATGCTCAGCTGTATGCTTTTTTTTGCATAGACTGTAAAAGATATGTATGTAGTATCCGTGACGTTACTCATAGGTTTCTGAAAAACACAAAAGAAGCTACCAGTAGGCATGGCCAACCGTCGCCATTTTGTTCGCGAGTTATCACACCAACCGGGGCATACCAAATAAGGGCAAAAAGGCGGAGCATGAGTGGAGCTACAGAAGCCTGCTGACATTTTGTTTAGACAGTCTTTTCTTTGGGGGAAACGCTTAATTCATTATCTGCGATTCATTTTTGTTCTGACCACATGTGCTTGGTTGTACACAATATCAATAAAGTGTTTAGTCTTTTAAAAACACTGTTATAATACATTGAGGCACCAAACATTGTTCTTATGACGTTTTTCTACAGCAGGAAATCATGAATTACATCCAAACACTTTAAACGTAGTCTGTGTTAGTAAATGCAAGGTTATTTATGAAACCCAGGCATAACACTCTATGACAAGGCTTCAGATGACTGCTCTAGAGCCTACAGCTAATTCATCTGTCAGATTCTGGAGTGCATTACAGCTCTAAAAAAAATAAATGATAAATGATCTTTAATAAAACAAATATGGTATAGATGGTTTAGGTCAGGGGCGATTTTAGGATTTAAAATTTTGGAGGGCTCAGCTCCTTTTGAGAAAAAATAATTTAATACTATAAAAAAATTACACACACACACACACACACACACACACACATACACACACACATATATATATATATATATATATATATATATATATATATATATATATATATATATATATATATATATATATATATATATATATATATATATATATATATATATATATATATATAACCCTAATGTATTTATAAGTAATAATTTAACAGTAATACACTAATATGGTATGGTTGTATGCTAAATTAGCAGTATTCCACTGTATTGTATAGACGTGCATAGTCATTTGAGTTCTGAATGAGCCAATTAGGCTCAACAAACCTGTTTACTGTAGTAAAAGCCACTTTATATGTTGAAGTACAATTTTTGTACTGCCACTTTTCTAATTAAATGGCATACATATAAAATATATATTTTTAAACCTACAGGCTAATTCACATATTACGCGAACTGAATCGTAATATTAAAATAGGAAATATATTTAATACAAGACAACACATGATGTTTTCATCTCTGTCAGTGACTCTGACAGTTAAAATGAGTACATTCACTAAGTGGTTCTGTCACTGTGTTTAATACTTTCTGTGCATGACTGTAGTATAGATAATGCCTCACTATAATGCACTGTAATGTGTTTATAATGGTAGTTCATTTTGAAATAAAAATGGTAAATTGTTCGTTAAGAGTTACATTTTCGCTGGAGGAAACAGCTGTGATTATGAGGTGAGCACTGAGGAAACAGTAGATTGGAAACCCGATTGCTCCTATCTGATATTGGGGTACAAGTGAAACAAATGTAAGCAAAGAAATGCTAATTTTATAACAATTTTTCGATAAACAAACCTTGTTCTCTCAATCTGCACAGCTGTGGTTAGCTGATCAAATGAAAAACGAAAGTCGGGGAGGAGCCGAATCTGCCACCGTCTTCATTTCGTATTTAAAAGGGACAGAGACAATAATTTGGTCTACAGTTTATGAGCTAATCGGAAAAGTTTTAGGGGGGCTGATAGGCCTAGCGACGCCCATGGTATAGGTATATAATTTCACTCACCTGGGAAATGGAGGCCACGTTAATGTTTTGTGAGCACAATAAAGTGCACACAGCATGCCATATTATATGATAATTGTAAGAAATAATTCCAAAAGGCAACTGACTGTGTAAAGCCGCATAAAACAAAACAAAACTACGATGTATATGCCGAGTTCAGTGGCTAATCAGCCGGAATCAGCTGAGGTGAAGTGACAGTGACTAGCGAGACCTAGCTGTCACTCAAGTGGCCACGCCCTTAATTATGCAGACTTAATAAAACCTAATATAAAGGAAACGGATGAGTTATAACAAAATTCATCCCGCTCACAGTTGTCATGAAGGGTAATATTAGCTATATGAACCAAAATCGTTCTTTGTACCAGGCTGTAAACACCTTTTTTGTGCTGTAAAGTTGGCCATTTTAACAGTGGGGTCAATAGAAATCTGCTCTTTATGGAGCCAGGGCTAGCGGAATTTTGATGAATTGCAGTTTTAGTTACTCCGCATTAGCTTCACGAGGGAGACCGGGAGGTTGCCGCTTGGTTTTTTGCAGCACAGCAATTTTTTCAGTCAGTTGCTATGATACAGATCATCATCGCTGTAGTTGCAGACTGTTACAAATTGAAAGTCTTTAGTAGATTATTTGTCGACAGTTGCATGGTATTTTCCCGCCCCTCCTCCACTCTGATTGGACAGCTAGCTAATGGGAAAAAAACACAGAGGCTGCATCCGAAATTGCATACTTCCATACTATATAGTACGCTAAAAACAGTTTGTTAGAAGTACCCGGAAAAGCATTGGATGCAGCTCAGATTGCACTGCACCAGGTCTGAATCCAAACCCCTCTCGGATCTTGCCGGATCTTGCTCCAGGAAATGTCAGATATTCGTGTTTTGCTTTCCAGTATTTATTTTAATTGATTCGGCATTAACCTGTGCCCGGTGATTACCTGCATGCGAGTGTCTGTGTGTATGTGTGTGTGTGTGAGAGAGAGAGAGAGAGAGAATGTCTCATGGGAAGGCTGATTTTGTGTGCATGCACGCATGACGGTAGTCACCATGCACTAGTTGAAGCAAAAGTCATCTTTCTTACATTTACAATCACTCTCATTGGTTGGTGGTTATTGTTTCGCGTGCTGTAAGCAGCGAAAATAAATAATGGCATAGGCCACTGTGGCCTACCTAAATAATATCTGTATTTTCAAAATAACAAAGATGCAATCAAGCTTATTTTCATTTCTTTAAAACCACGAGCAAATCTGATAATGAGGTTGATCAAACGAGATCTCGAGAAGCTGGAATTGCCCTCCTGGATCTGGAGAGCAAGAGGCAGAAGCAACGCAAGTCAGCTACAAGACATGACGGAGGAGCTAACGGTGGGCTCTTCTTAAAGATTAGACAGACAATTAACATTCCATATATTTCTATATGATGAAAAAGTAGTCAAAACAAATGACAACAACATAGTGTTACTCTTTTTTTAACAACAGCACAGTGGATAACAGTAAATCTAATTATTATTATTATTACTATTTATTACTGATTGAATTATTTTCTTATTAATTTTACATTTTTTATATTTTGTTTATCTTATTTTGTGTTAAAAAATGTAATCTTCTTAAATCTCTTTATTTTTATTTTTTTAACACAAAATAAGATGAAAAAAATTAACAAATTAGAAATTAATACTTAATAATATAATTAATTTCTTGTGGAAAACCTAATGCGACCTAGCCTCACCCAGACTCCAGCGGCCCTAAGGTAAATTGAGTTTGAAACCCCTGCTTTAAGGCAACGGGTTTACTCATTTATTTAAGTAAAGCCAAATAATCTAATAATAATCAAATAATTTAAAAACCAACATTGACATTTTTGACAGTAAACTCCATACAGAAATGCCTCTTGCTCCATCCGGGACTCCAACCAGCGACCTCCTAGCTGTGAGGTGACAATGCTAATCACTAGCCACCAGTCACAGCAAATGTCACTTTTGCATTTGCCAAACGACAGTTAATCCTAGATACTTCTCTAAAGTTTGTGTAATGAAATCACATGGTCACGATCAATTTATAACAGTCCTGTTTCACATTTCCACGTCAGGAAGACCTTATTTAAGATTTCCTGTTGTTCGGTGGTTTCAGGAGTAAATCAGCAACACACAATAGCGTAACAAACCATTTCTTGACATCTAAGACACGAGTATGACATCATCCTCCCTGCAGGTGATTTGCGCTTTGAGTCTGAATGTTGTGTTAATGTCGGGTGGGTTTTTGGGCTTGTGAAGGAAGGCTTGTTTTTTTATGGGCCTCATAGGAGTGTCTCTGTAAGAGCACATCGTGTTTGTTTTGCTTTCCAGCAGGTTTCTGCCATTGACCTCCATCAAAGTACATTCACTGACCCACAAGAGGGCAATGTCTGTTCAGCAAAGATTTATTATTACACTGAACCGCTAGAGGCGCTGTTTTAAGCATTCATTAGCTCACTCTCCAGAAGTCAGTCTTATATTAGATAAGGACATCAATGATTTGAAACCTTAAGTGTGACATAATGTTGTCTAAGCGTGCAGTTCCAACCAGCCACACCTGTTTTGCACAGTATCTGATGATTCCACATTGAACCTCTGAGATTTGGCACGCTGGGTTCTTACATGCTTGTTTTACTAAATCTTTTAGTACAAATAGTTTAACATTTAAAGCTGTAGTTCATGCAGTTCATCAAAAAAATAAGGAAAGAAATGTTCATGATTTTCTCTTTGCTGTGGAGCTTGAATGAAGATATTTGTGAGAATGTTCTTGCTGCTCATTTGATTACAACAAATGCAAACTACAAAAGGTATGAAAAACACTTTCAAGTATAATAAACTAAAGGGGTCGTGAAAAAAAACGTTTCAGATTTGTATATTATTTTTCTCAACTACCAAAAAAAAGGTCCTTTGTTTGTATTATTTGTCCTATAATGTTGTTCTCATTTTTTTGTCCACATATTCATTTTCTGTACGACACATTAAATTCCCACCAATCAATTTGGTGTCTAATAGACATCCAAGCATAGACATTTTGGCTAAAACTGTCCCGACACACTAAGGACTTCTGGAGTCTTGAAATCAGCACAGTTTATTGAAGACAACAATATATTAAAAGTCTTAGCTTTTGGTTGAGAGTTCATGGAGGAGATGGGGAAATCCGTTGCAGACACACGACACACAACACACACAAAAAGGGAATCCAGGAATACTAAGAGCCAGGGGCAATCACAGAGTCGCTGGAGCAGGAGAAACAGCGGAGAATGGATCGGGTGAAGCTCAGTGTGTGAGTATGAGGACCGACAGTGGTAGAGTGAACGGAGGTGCTCTTTATACTGTGTGTCGTGTGTCTGTGCGCAGGTGATGGGGATTAATAATTAGGTGAACTGAGTGATGAGAAGTGATGTGCAGGTGCGGGGCTGAATGGCTTCAGGTGAGGGTGATTGAAAGAGTGGAGATCCTAGTCTGACTGAGTTATTACCCCGTCCTCCAGGGGTGGCTTCTGATGCCCTAACCCGGCGTCAGGGTCTTCCATGATTACTTTCATGGTGTACTTAGGGGTAGGCTCCAGGACGTCGGGAGGAGGGGGACAGTATCAGCTCCAGGGGGTACACAAAGGACGGCTTATGTCTTTGGGGAACTCGGAAGACGGCTACGGCCGTTAGGGGAACTTAAATATGGCTCCGGTGGTTAGCGGAAACTCAAGTGACGGCTCCATCTGTTTGGGGAACTCAAGAGATGACTCTGGCCATTTGGGGAACTCAAGGGATGGCCCCGGCCCTTTCTGTGAACTCAGGAGACGGCTCCGGCTGTTTGGGGAACTCAGCAGACAGCTCCGGTCGTTCGGGGAACTCATGGGATGGCTCCGACGGTTCGATTGATTCAAGGGATGGCTCCGGTCATTCAGGGGACTCATGGGACGGCTTGGGCCATTCGGAAAACTCAGGAGACGGTTCCAGCCGTTTGGAGAACTCATAGGATGCTCCAGCCATTCTGGGAACTCAGAGGACGGCTCTGGCCATCTTGGGGAACTCAGAGGACAGCTCTGGCCATATTGGGGAACTCAAAGGACAGCTCTGGCTGTTCTGGGAACTCAGAGGACAGCTCCAGCCATCTTGGGGAACTCAGAGGACGGCTCCGGATGTTCTGGGAACTCAGGAGACAGATCCGGCTGTCGAGAAATTCAGGAGATGGTGCCGGCCGTTTGGGGAACACCTAGGATGGCTCCGGCCATTCGGGGAACTCTGGAGATGGCACAGGTCATTCGGGAATATCAAGGGATGGCACAGGCCATTTGGGGAACTCAAGGGACGGCACAGGCTGTTTGGGGAACTCAAGGGATGGCATTAGCCATTCTGTGAACTCAAGGGACAGCACAGACCATTCAGGGAACTCAAGGGATGGCAGAGGCCGTTCGGGGAACTCAAGGGACAGCAGAGGCCATTCGGGGAACTCAAGAGACAACACAGGCCATTCGGGGAACTCAAGGGAAAGTAGAGGCCGTTCTGGGAACTCTGGAGACGGCTCTGACCATCTGTGACTTTTACTGACATTTTAGTAGTTTGAAATAATATAATGTATAATAATGTATAAGATATAATATATAGAGAAGTAAGTCTGAAAAGTAACAGAAAATGTACTAGCAGTTTATTACCAGGTTATTGTAACATAATATACAACACCAACCCAAACAATATATCACTTTAAACTGTTAAAAATGTTAATAAAAGTCACTTTTTTGAACTTTTCAAGGTTAAAAGAAGGTTGGATAAAAGATCAAGGTGCCATAATGCCATTCAAAAGAAAAAAATAAATGAGAAAATATAAAGCCAGAACCACAAAAAACTACTAATTTACGGATATTTTTTACAGCGTATTGCCAAAAATAGACTAGTTATCAAACGATTAGACAGACAAGTATAGTCATTTATTCCTGTCTATTTTTGGACAATTTATTTTACATCTAATAGATTTTCACTGGCAGCCCAAATTTAGCCTTGTTTTAGCCAAGTCTTTTAAACACACACACAAAAATGACTTGCTTGTTAAGCCCAAGTCAAATCCAAATATAGGAGAAAACAGTATAAATACGACTGCAGGTTCGTCACTTTTTGGGGTGCCTGAAGTCATTTCTGTTTTTGTCCACAATTTGTCAAATTAATTTTATAATATACATGTATCTCTGGCAGAGTGGCTCAGTGGTTAGCACTGTTCTGAAGTCATCCGTGTGGAGTTTGCATGTTCTCCCCGTGTTGGCGTTTTTCCCCACAGTCCAAAGACATGTAGTATAAGTGAATTGGGTGAACTAAATTGGCCGTAGTGTATGAGTGTGTGTGAATGTGAGAGTATACGGGTGTTTCCTAGTAATGGATTGTGGCCAGAAGGGCATCCGCTGTGTAAAACATTTGCCGGAATACTTGGGGGTTCATTCCGCTGTGGTGACCCCTGATAAATAAGGGACTAAGCCAAAGGATAATGAATGAATGAACATGTATCTCTAAGCCAATGTAATATTCACTCTTATAAAGTGTTTACATTCAGTTGTTGTTTAAGTACAGTTGTGACTCTTGGAACTCTTGATTTCATGACTCAATTAAGTTATATTTATGCTGGTATTTGCTGAAAATATTCAATTTCTCTATGACTCATTTGCATAAAACAAAATATTTACATTGCTAGCTGGAAATCTTGAATCAAGAACTGACAAAAGAATTGGTTACAGCGTTTAAGCCGGTGTGAACCAGAAGTTGCTGACAATTTTATTTTAGTATTTTAATGTTTTTCTAAGTGAAATATTGAATAGGGGCGGGGCTTTCTTATTGCATCATTACCTCATTGCAAACTAACAGTAAGAGGGGCGTGGCTAAGAATATTGTGGCTGAAGCTGCCACTCCAAACGCGGAAGCAAATGATCAGACTTTGATTCAAGATCACCAAAACAATCAGCATGGGCTCACTCTGAAAATGACGCCGTTACTTTTCGCGCTTACCAGCTGACCATTTACCTCCATGTGGATGGCTTTCCCGATGTTACCAGTTTGTCTAGTGGCTTGCCATGTACGTTGGAGAATAAAACATGCAAAGCGGAGTAGACCGTAACAATGGGGTTCGAGTCCAGTAAGGAACGGTTCCAGAAAGCAGGTAAGACAAAAACAAATATATAAAAATCAATAATATATAGAAAATAAATAAACAAGTAAATCAGAGGGTGAGAATGTAGTAAAATCTGAAAATGTTATAAAAAGCAGGCTGCCACGAGGGCTTTGTTTTTTCTGGATTTCTTTTTGTTACGCCCCGTGTGGCTCGGAGGATGAAAAAGGACCTAACTTAATTATGACAACCCAATATTTTAAGAATTCCCCTGAGACGTTAGCTGCTATGAATCAACACAGACAACGACGTGCCAAAAAAGTGGTTCGCTTTATTTACAACAAAGATAAAGAAAAAGAAGATTTAAATCACCCAAAGTGTATTTACAAATGTGTACAATAAATGCAAAATAAAGTAAACAAATTCATTAAAACGAAATTGATAGAAGGAAGGAAGATAAGCGGTGCCAAAGCAAAGAAAATAACAAATTAAACACCCGCTAGCTAATCCCTCCCCACCTCTAAATAACTAAAGAGAAATATGAAAAAATAAATAAATAAAAACATCTTCGGCGTCACACGCATGCACCTTACTAAACTGCACTCACTGGAACAAACATACAAAGAGTAGCACCCGCTTCTGACCTAGTGGATTAACAAAGAATCAACTACGTGTGTGTAAAATGTAAGTCACATGACATACTTTTTCCGTTTTAGTAGATTTAAAGGGCACAAATCTACTTTTCAAGCTGTTTGGACAGACATATGTGTAGGTATAGTGTATAGACAGTCATATTGGGGTGATATAAACACACCCAGTCCTTTTTTTTTTCAATTTAACAACATAAATACGGTGGACCAATTAGAGTGGTTTTCAGACCCACTGCAACTTGATGTAGGAGTGCGGTCCCCGCCGCCAACCGAATTGATTGACAGCTGCGCGTATTAACATGCCAGTATTAACAAGCAACCAGAAATAAAAGGTCTGTTTAGTTTGCTAGGATCATGAATCATCATTAAATGTGATCAAGAGTAAGTTTTACAAGTTTAAAATGTTTTAAAACAGAGCATGTGTGTAATGAATTACAGCGATTTACTTCAGCTTTACTTCATCAGCACAGCCGCGTGTCAGAACAATTATAAAGGAAGACGCTTCAATCCTGGTTAGTGAACGTTAAATCAGGTTTATTTTATACATGAACATAACAGATATCCATACAGCACTGGAGAATAACCTGTATCCTGTCACATATGCGTGGAAAAAGAGTGCAAAGCTAAACGAGCGTGCTGTTTGTGTGTGTGCATGTTTGCGCTGTGTGTGTGTGTCTGTGTGTGTGCGCGTGAACTTTGTAACGACATTAGCTATGTTTCCATCCAAAAATGAGAATGAACTTTATGCGCAAAACTGGATGATCGCATAAAAGACGTGCAAATAAAGCAGCGTTTCCATCTAACGAGTCAAAGCGAACAAAATCGCCACTTCCTGATTAGCTGGCGCCAAATATCAACAGTAAAAACTGAATTAGCTGCAGTAGGAGAAGCTGCATCAATCTTTTCTTCATCTAATAAATCACTTGCGCCTCAGAAGGCAATCCTGACACGCAGTGAACGCGCGGTGGCGTTTGAGGGTGTCAGACGCGGAGCACAAGCACTCTTGATTCTGGAGGTCATTAATAATATAATAACACTAATACTTAAACGGTATGGCGTTTTAGAATGACCGAAACAACAGTTCAGATGATTTACAACAGGGCCGTGCACAGGGGGGTGGCCCGGTGGCTAGAGCCACTGCCCCTTTGCCCTCATTGGCTGAGGTGCCCCTCTTGCTCAATGCCCCCCCCCTCCTTTAACTTTGCGATCGGCAAACATTCTCCCCTTCTTTGCGTTCGCCGCCTGCCCAATAACCCCCCCCCCCACCCGTTCTTTACTTTGCAATCGCAACCATCCTCACACCTTTAAGGGTCTGTGCACGGGCCTGGTTTACAATGTGCTCAGCCTGCTGGTTTGTCCATTCATACACATTTTCATCATCACATGATCTCTTATAACAAAAACACATGACCTTTTTTAATTCGCATACTGAAATTTGTGCGGTAAAAGTGTTTCCATTGTAATTTATGCGCATCTTTTCTTACCAAATAAAACGTTTATCCTACTCAGTTATGCTCATAAGTTTTTTATGCACATTTTCAAAATTTATGTGCATCCTGGCGTTTCCATCAACCGTTTTTTATGCGCATAAAAATAGGTGGATGGAAACATAGCTACTGTGTGTGACTCATCATTGCAAACCCACAACAAATGCATCAAATACTAATTGGTAAAGTTCTTATTGTAGTATTTCTCACAAACGCTACGTGAGATCTTCTTCCTTTATGTCTGTCTGTTGTCTGAATCAGCCGAGGGAGGAGATTAAGGCACGCAGAAAGGCACGTAGAAATGGTGAGCGGGGAAGACTAGCCTTAAGGGCGCAGTACAACAAAACCGCAACCTGATTAAAAAAGGTATAAAAAATAAAAGGTAAAATAAAAAATAAAAAATCTGATGGGTGTTTTGAGCTGAAACTTTACAGACACATTCTGGAGACACAAAAGACTTATATTAAATCTGAAAAAAGGGGGTAACCTAGGTACCCTTTAAGCACTTTTAGTATGGGACTTTCTGAACAGATGTACAACTTAAAAACACTTAAAGTGAACCAGAGAACAAGACAGGCACAAAATGTCACACAGAAAAACAACAAAACAACAGCAGCAACAAGAGACAAGGATCCCCCTAATCTCGTCCGAGTTGTCACGGGAGCGCTTAAATGACCCCATCCTCTTCTGATTGGTCCACTCATGAGAGCCAGTCGGAACACCTAGATTTTAGAAGAACAGCAGACAGCAAATAAAAACAGAAAGGGGAGGAGGGAACAACAGAGCAACACCCCCAGGCATGTAACACTTTTGTGTTAAACACAACTGTTAGTTGGGTTTAGGGAAGTGGGTCATTCGGTGCTTTTGAAAACACTATCGGTTGGGTTTAGGGAAGGAGGAGGGTTTGTCAGTTGATCGGTCAGTCAGTTAGTCAATTAGTCGACAACAGCCTCTGGTGGATTTACGCAAGGGGTATAAAGGGGTCGTAATCATGAGCCTGGATTGAAAACAAATGTGTTTTTTTTCATTTGATTAACTTGTGCAGATTAAATGTTCACCTAAAAAATAATAATGTGCGTGAGCGAAATAAACCTTTTCCATTTTGATTTCACACAGACTTTAAAAACAGATAATGTATGAGAACACATATAAATCCCCTGATTATAAGTGACAGTAAAATTCTGTTATTTATGAGTTGTTCGTCACTTCATTCAATTCAATTCACAATTCATCTTTGTTACAATTTAGATTGTGTCAAAAAAGCAGCTTAGCATTGATGTAGTTCTAGTAAATCAAAACTGCTTCAGTCCAGTTTAGTTCAGTTCATTGTAATGTAAATGTCATTGAAAGAGAGTAAAATGTTACTCCGATATGGATGTTCACAACCCTGCAGAATCCCCAATCAGTGATTACGACATCCATAAGAAGCAAATACGAACCATCCACTGAGTCCACAGAGTCTCTAAAGCCATGTGGTTTAATGTATGCAGGGTTACCATAATTCATGTTCGAGTGGTCCATAAAAACGAGCCAGGTTTCTGCTGCTCAGATCTGCCAGAGCTCTCAATCCGCTGACACAGCACTTTTCGCTAAGAGCCCGTACAGATGGATAGAGTATGATAATTCAAATGTCATAATAGAAAAACACAGAGAGTTCAGGTTACTGAATGGACATGTATACAGTATGTGAAGAAAAACTGTATGTATAGTTTAGAGAAGAATGTGTTAAATCATAAATCAAAAGAAAATGTGCCGTGATTATGTTGTTTCTAATGGGCAGTATGGGAATTACACAATATAGCTTTTAAGGGTTGCTGACTTTAAAAACAGAACACTTACAACAGAAAATGTAGTCATTAAAACTGTTTAAACATAAACCACAAACTAATTATTGTGATTAATAACATTTTTATGTGATTATTGTACAGTTTTGTAAGTCTGTGGCTCATTTTTATGCTTTTGGACTACATTTTTTCTTCATATGAATTCATACTAAAGTTGCAACCTTGTAAAATAAATTCGGTCTCACTTTGTATTAGGTGGCCTTAACTAATATGTACTTGTGTACATATTGCAGTTAATTTTTTTAATTACATTCATAATTACACTGTTGACCATCCCTTACACCTTAACCCACCCCTAAACTTACCCATACCCTCAAACCCGACCTTAGGCTCATTCTGAAAACGTAGTCCTTTTTACATTTCTGGAGATCACGAATTATGTAGCCAGAAGTACGTATGGCTGCGTTTTACCTTTAAAGTGAACACTACGAGGTGGTATGAGTGGGTGGGCTGGTCAATCAGTGCTTTTGAAAACACTATCGGTTGACTTTAGGGAAGGAGAAGGGTGCGTCAGTTGATCGGTTAGTCAGTCAGTCAATCAGCCGACAGCGGCCTCTGCTGGATTTACGCAAGAACAGCAGGCATGAACCGCACTCGCAAGAGAAATATGAGATCTAAAAAAGCATTCACAGCAGCCTCTGGTGGATTCTCGAAAAAAAAAAAAAAACAGCAAAAAAACATAGCACCTGGAACATATTTGACTGTTTATTGAAGTACGTTTTCAGAATGACCCGTATCCCACCTCAAGACCGCCAGAAGTGTTCTGCAATACATTATGAACACCAACAAGTACATTGTTTTATTTTTTTTATGTAATAGTAGCTATGTACTAGTAGTTAAGGCCACCTAATGTAGAGTGGGACCATAAACCAGTGGGAATAAAGTGCGACCATCAATTCTGATGTTTGTGGGTTCTGTTGTGAGTTTAGGTTGAAATTTTTTTTTATCATTTTATTGAGGAAATATCAAATAACATATGTCCAAAGGCCTTTTTAATCACTGTAATGAGGCTTGTATCATAAAGGTGTTGCATCATGGGATATTTAGAGTAGTTGTGTGCTAATTAATGGCTAGATGTACACTGGTCAGGATTAAAATTAGTTTTAAAGAATCAAACCAGCAACCTAGTACTAGGAAAAACCCATAAACTCTCACATTCACACACACACACACACACACACACACACACACACACACACACAATGGCCAATTTAGTTCATCCAATTCACCTATACCGCATGTCTCTGGACTGTGGGGGAAAATTAAGCACTTGGAGAAAACCCCATGCGAACACAGGGAGAACATGCAAACTACACACAGAAATACCAACTGGGCCAGCCAGGACTTGAACCAGTGACCTTCTTGCTGACCATGTTTTTACAGAAAAAAATCAGTGTAGAAACAGTAAAATGTTATGACGAAAATTTTGAAGAATGAATTGATGACATATTCATCAGTACTTAAAAACAAATAAAGGGGGTCATTTACATGTCATTTTCAGCCAAAATTGGGAACATTTTTTATGTGTTTTGCCTGACTGTTTATATGACAATGCTGGTTTTGGGACTGAACAATGCATAAAAGTCGAAGTTTTGATGATTGTCATATGCGTGCATAGCACATGTTAAGAGAGGTGTAGAATAAAGGCAAGCACAAACAAACACACAACAATGATTGAGTATGTGGTAGTGTTGTTGTTGCTCAAGTGTTTGCTAACACTTCATCAGCAAACTTTAGATTTACTTCACATTACAAACAAAAGCGGAGACACATCTTACACACACAGCAAATTATAGATGGAAAAGAACACAGAGCTCGTCACTTATAGGCTACGTCTGAAACTGTATACATTTATACAGGGGCGTAGCAACCGGGGGGGACGGGGGGGATGTGTCCCCCTCACTTTTAGAGACAGACCATTTAGAAACAGGTGATTAATAATTATATGAACGTATGATCTCATACAGCCGTCCCCCCCACTTTTAAAATGTCCGCTACACCCCTGCATTTATACTATATAGTACGATAAAAACAGTATGCGAGCCGAGTAGTATGTCCGAATTCATAGAATTCAAATATCAGTATGAGAGAAGTGCCCGGATGACCTACTAATTTCGGTGAGATTCTAAAGTGTGCATCCGATGTACGCTACGCTATCATATGATGCCCCGCAAGAGAATGGGAGAGAAGCAACACAACTCAAGGGGGTAGGTCATGTAGTCATGACAAAATGGTGGATGTAGTACGTCTGAGTTCCATTCATACTGCTCACATTCATACTGTATAGAACATCTCAAACGGTCGAGTTGTACGTTTAAATTCAAATGCAGTACTTATGGTTTCGGACACAGCCAAAGTCACTTTCCTACAGGTACTGTTTACTAACAAGGTGTCATTGCCAAATATTAGCCTGACATACGTAATACAGCATTTTTGGATGCTTTCGTAGATGTGTATACAACACTATCTCACGGCAATTCGTAACTCACAAGTAGTACGATTTGCTCATCCCCAAATGGCAGTTGGGTTTCGGGGTGGGGTTTGGTTCCACGCTTCCGTTAAAAAATCATACATTTTCGTACGACTGAACTCCACTAAAAATTTTAAGTAAAACTTAAAATAGTTACGTTTTCTTGTGAGATCAGGCTGTTGTATACGTGAATCATTTTCCCTAAAATAAACAAGTAAATAACAGGGTGAGAATGTGGTAAAATCTGAAAATGTGGTAAAAATCAGGTGAGGCTTTTCTTTTTCTGGATTGCTTTTTAAAACTGTCAGTTGGGTTTAGGGAAGTAAATTAAATACGTTTTCTTGTGAGATCAGGCTGGTGTATAGGTGAAACATTTTCCAAACGTTGTTTATAATACATGAAAACCTTTCAGTTTTTTGGTCTACATCATTGTCAGGTAAAAGCAGCCTAATTGTCATTTGAAATCTTTATAATTTGCCACTATACTTCAAACTACTAGGCTTTATCATTTGCCATTGAGAGTTTTATGATCATTTATAGATTTTTAAGTAATACAGGTAAGAGCTGTTTCATTTTTACATAAATATATTCGTTATGCTTAATAATGATGAAACCCTTCAGTTAAGTTAACCTTTCGTACATTTAATTTGGTGCAGTTTTTCTCAAAAAAAGGTCCGTCTCGACTTTGACCCACAAATTGGTTGTGGTTAAAGCAGTTTATGTTTGTGTTTTGCTTTATTTATTTTAAACATTACATCCAAGCGCTGATGATGTAAACGTCATCGTGAAAAACCAGCCTCTGTGGAGCCAGAAGTCCAATCAGGTAGAAGCAAAGCTCGACAAAAAAGCTTATTAAAGCGAAATCTGAGGTAATTAAGACACACGCGGGACCCCAGAGGGCCTCAGAGCAAATCACAGCCAGAAGACCCAATTGAAAACACATGCTGCCTCTCTTTAGAGTACGCAGACTCATGCTGTTTCTTCATCTCCCCAAGTTTTGTCCCACTCAAGGATTTTGTATTGATTTGATTGTAATGCAATTTCCAATTTGGTTTGTATTTTAATATTAAGTGTTTTGTTTCTTTAGTCTTCAGGGAACCTTTAAATAAAAGTCAATTTTGCAGTTTAATATGGAGAGTGACTTAAACAAACAAAGATTAACAAACGTGGAGAAAAGATTTTCTGCAAGTGACTGATTTTGAAAGAATGACAATGAAATATTCTGGATGTGTCTTGGCACTGCTGATGTCCAAAAACAACCCCTCACAGAGTGGGACATGTGTCTCTGTGGGAGAGGAATATCTGGAATTCAATTGCGCTCTATTATTAATACATTGTGTTTGAATATACAATGCCTTGTAAGTGACAAAAGATCTTTAAAAAAATGAGGATCTTCCATTTTGAAAGCACCACAGCAGCTTGTATGTTAAACATAAGGCATCAGCAAAGCTGAAGCTGCCAGGTTTCTGCTTAAAATTCAACATGGAGATGCAGTGCTACTTAAAAGTCTCATGAAAAAGTCAATTTTTATTCAATGTTTTGATGTAATCTCAACTGAAAAATGATGAGAGGGTGAAATATAGAGTTTCCCTTTCCCTTTTTAAAAAGTAGACAGTAGCATTTTGTTTATCACCACTCTGCCAGTGAGAGTGGTTGAGCTCAAAGGTGTCAAATGAAAAGCAAATGAGAAGCGTCTTGAAGGGGGCGGGGCATGTCAGACACTAGACAACATAGGCTCATTCTTAAAACGTAGCCCTTTATACATTTCTGGAGATCGAGAATTATGTAGCCAGAAGTACGTATGGCTGCATTTGGTCTTTATAGTGAATATTACAGGGCTGTATGATGTTAATTTTCGCGCTTACCAGCTGACGACGTATAAATGGCGTTTCCTCTGTTACCAGTTTGTCCAGTGGCTCGCCGTGTACGTCGACAGACTTGAGATGCAGAAAGGAGTTGAACATGACGATGGGGTTCGAGTGGGGTTCGAGTGATGAACGGTTCCAAAAAGCTGGTAAGACAAAAACAGAAGCTAAAAAATAAAATAATCAAGTAAATAGCTATAAATAATTAGAGTAAAGTAAATAAATATAGTGAGAATGTGGTAAAACGTAGGTAAAAATCAGGTGAGAGCTTTTCTTTTTCTGGATGGCTTTTGAAAATACTATCAGTTGGGTTTAGGGAAGGAGGAGGGTGGGTAAGACAGTCAATCGGTCGGCTGGTCAGTCAGTCAGTCGACAGCGGCCTCTGGTGGATTTATGTGAGAACAGCAGGTGCGAACGGCACTCGCGAGAGAAATTTGAGATCTCAAAAAGCATACACAGCGTCCTCTGGTGGATTTGCGAAAACAAAAACTGCAAAAAACATAGCTCCTAGGAAGTATTTGGCGCTCTCCAGATATGTATACAGGGGTACGTTTTCAGAATAAGCCTGGGTTGATACTAGAGAGTATTTGATTGGTTATGTTTAAGTTTTGAAATGAAATAGTTTGAGTACTGTAAACATATATATTGAGTCATGTACGCATATATTACTTGTCTTGATATCGACAAGTTCAATTAATTAAACAAATGAAGTCCAAACAACTATAGATACCTAAATGTTGCTTATAGCATTTGAGTTAAGACAAAAAATATACTTGATCGGCTTGAGCTTTGCTTAATATAATCTTTTTGAGTTACCACAACTCTTTTCCATTAAGTCAAAGCAACTTTTTTTAGATGATAACTGAAACACATTCATTCATTCATTTTCCTTCGGCTCAGTCCCTTATTTATCAGTGGTCGCCACAGCGGAATAAACCGCCAACTTATCCAGCATATGTTTTACGCAGAAGATTCCAGCTGCAACCCAGTACTGGGAAACACCAATAAACTCTCACATTTACACACACTCATAAACTACAGCCAATTTAGTTTATTCAATTTACCTATAGCGCATGTCTTTGGACTCTGGGGGAAACCGGAGCACCCGGAGGAAATGCACACGAACACGAGGAAACATGCAAACTCCACACAGAAATGCCAACTGACCCAGCTGAGACTCAAACCTGTAACCTTCTTGATAAGTTAAACTAACTTATTTAATTTTGAGATTTTCAATGTTGAATGAATGCGCATCTTAGCGTTTCCTATTAAGCAATGTTTTAATCTCACATTCCAAAACGCACATAAAAATAGCTGGATGGAAACATAGCAACAGATGCCGCTTGAACTGTCACAACCCAAAAACTCATCCAACTAACTACTAACTAAGGCCCAGATCTTCCAACTTCTCGTTGTCATTTCCTTTCTGTATTAACATTACAAGATCACCTTTGCTTGTGCTTTCTTTGGCTTCAGTGTTCGGTGGGGATTGTAACGTAACCCTTTGACATTCAGTCAGCACTTCATCTGTCAGTCCAGCAATTCCCAGTCGGCCAGCGGTCACTGATCTTGTCAACAGATTGGACACACTTCTAATTCTAATTAATAAATCTCATACAGATTTATGAAATGAGCTAATGGCTTGTATGCGGTCATAGTAACAGCACTGGCCCAGACACGTGAAGAGCACACGCAGCTTCAAAAAAAAAAGAAACACACAACCACATATTGATATACAACATCAGCGAACTGCTCTGGGCTTTGAAAACAGTCTGCTTGCCAAATGTAATCTATGGCTCGGCTCCAGAAGCGCTCCATAGTGAGTTTCCCTTGCTGTCTTCTGCCTACATAGGAAACTACCTTCATTAACTGTGAGGAAATCTCATCGAATTTGGAAGGCGACCAGCACTCTGAGGATGCGTTCACACTTGGCAGGTTTGGTTGGTTTGAAACGAACTCCGGTGTGATTGTTTTGACTGTGGTTCATTTGAATAAGTGTGAACACTGTCATATGAACTCTAGTGCACCTAATGAGTGGGCCGAGACCACACTGAAATCAATGATTCATTCGATTTACTCCATTTTCTGAAGGTAAGTGGTTGCAAACTATTTATTTGGGCTAAATTTAAACAAACAAATAAAGCTGAATGTCACTAAAGGTAATTGTTTGCAAACACTTGCATTTACTAAAAAAAAATTGAGTGACAGCAGCTTAAAGACGCCTCTCATATGGAGAATAAAGTCACATAAATTGCTCAGGTGTGATTTTTTTCACAAACTTCAACAGAGTGTGAAAATCTTGATGATTCTGTGGGATTTGTCTTTCCAAACTGATCTTTATTTTGTATTCTCTATTGGATTTAAGTCAGGTGATTGTCTGGGCCATTCTACAGCTTGATTTTTCTTTCTCTGATAGCATTTGAGAGTTTCCATGGCTGTGTTTTGGATCATTGTCGTGCTGAAATGGCTATCCACTAGATGGCAACAGAGACCGCATAATAGGCCCTTAAAGGAGGAAAAATCCAGCGTAATTTTAAACTACAGTTGATCAAATCATTATAAAATCGGTAAGTGACTTTCTAAGTCGATCTCTCTCTTTTGTATGTTGCAGTGCTGTATTTATACTATTGTAATTGTAGTGCGTTGAGTGTGAGATGGGACTTACATATTAGGAATGGATGTATTTTCTGTTGGCCACACTTTTTATAACCCTGAGTTTCTTTTTGGTTGGCCATCTGTTTCTAACGAGTCTCCTGTTTTTGTTACTGCAGACTAGTTCAGTAAAAAGAAATAAAGAAGAAATGCCTGAATTTGTTTAGCATTTTTCATTATCGCAAACACAACAGCAATCTGGTAGTGATTGCGCTGCTTTTTTCGCAGTTAATTATTGTGATATCCTGATTGCAACAGAGAAATACTGGGAAATCTCCTTAGACTGATGGTATTTCATGCCGTTCAGCTTTACAATCTTAATATGTGAGCAAAATCACCTGTTTTGTCATCACTTTAGATATTATGCTACAGAATCATTCAAATACTAGCTCTAGCAGTGCGATATGGTTCTATATCATCACTGGTGGGGCACTAAGGCACTCAGCCTGCGGCCTCCAACACCTCCCACCAGTAATGATATAGAACCATATCTATATATATATAAGTATATATATATATATAAGTATATATATATATATAAGTATATATATATATATATATATATATATATATATATATATATATATATATATATATATATATATAAATATAACCATATATATAATTATTAGCCCCCCTGTTTATCCCCCCCAATTTCTGTTTAACGGAGAGAAGATTTTTTCAACACATTTCTAAACATAATAGTTTTAATAACTCATTTCTAATAACTGATTCATTTTATCTTTGTCATGATGACAGTAAGTAATATTTGACTAGATATTTTTCAAGACACTTCTATACAGCTTAAAGTGACATTTAAAGGCTTAACTGGGTTAATTAGGTTAACTAGGCAGGTTAGGGTAATTAGGCAAGTTATTGTATAACAATGGTTTGTTCTGTAGACTATCAGAAAAAATATATAGGGTTAATAATTTTGACCTTAAAATGGTTCATAAAAAAATAAAACTTCTTTTATTCTAGCCGAAATAAAACAAATAAGACTTTCTCCAGAAGAAAAAAATATTATCAGACATACTGTGAACATTTCCTTGCTCTGTTAAACATAATTTGGGAAATATTTAAAAAAGAAAACTATGAAAAAAAGCAAGTATGCAGTTTATGTGTAAGAATAGTGCCTATTTTAAAATATTTACAATTTCTGAGAGAGCTTGTCGGCGGCCAAAGACCGTTGGCGGTATCTATCCACAAGGTGGCGCCAGGACCGAATAATAAGCCCTTGCTTAGTGTGTTTTCTTAAACGCGAATAAGAAACTGAAAAACGGAAGTGTCGCGGTTTTTAAGGTGGACCGGATAGTCAATAAGAAGCTGCCTCCTTATAGCAAACAACAGCAGTTTGGTAGTGATTGCTTTTTTCTAGTGGTGGGCAAAGCAAGGCTTCATGAAACACTGAAACGGTAATTCCTAATACAGTTCCTAATACAAAAGGGTTTTAGACTCTCTGTGTGATTTTCTTTTTATACACAAGATTGTGCCGTCAAACTGTTGTATAAACGCAATATCACACTTGTAGCAGTGCGATATGGCTGTATATCAGCACTGGTGGGGTGCAACGCATAGATATGTGTAACCTATCTATTGTTTTTTTCTGCATATAAATGCTCTAAATGATATTCGTATTAAAAGACATTTGGAAGACATGTTTTCTGTGGTTAAAAGTTACCAAGCACAAATTAGTTAATAACAAATCCCACATTTTTATATAATGTGTTTTGATTATACAACAAATATCTCCTGTCTTCCATCTTTGATATGTATATTTCATAAAACATCATTGACTTACCTGTAAAAGATCAAGCTAACTTGCCTCAGAAAACAGCTAAAATGCCACTTTTATTTCTAGTGTAAAGTAAGATGCCACTTAGCAGCTTCACTCTGAAGTTTACCCACATTTCATCTATAAATCTAAAATCTATTATACATCTGCCACATTAACATCTGCCCTAGATTATATCACAAGTGTGCGCTAGTTCCAAAATGTGGAAGATTTCACAACAGGAGTTTATTTGATCTAAAAGTGGCATCAAGGGCTGCTCGGAATGAGGAAGATGAAGATTTAACCACTTCTTCTTGACTTATGGGAGCACTTTTCTTTTCTGAGCAAAAACTGAAACGCAGTCGAGCGGAAAGAACAGCATCGGACCAGATCAGACCAGCCAAACACAATAAATACTAGTAACGGCAGGTCAGACACAATTGCTTTAACCCACATTTAAACACCATTCAGCCTTGTTGTTGTTATTCTGGTGCAAATGAACTATAATCATCTTTTTATTTTCAGGTCATCTTTGGGGACCACTTCCACCTTTAAAACTTTGACCTGAGCAGCTGCAGTGAGTTAACATTTATTTGTACCGCACATTTCACAATACACATCATTTCAAAGCAACTTTAGAGTAAATGATGAAGTTCTTATAATGTTTATAATTTCTTAATCAGTCACATTAAACCGATTAGAGAGGGGCAATTATTCTGTCTTCGCTTTTTTTGTGGCAACACAAGCAATCAATCGTTTGACTGTGCCCTACGTACACTCACCGGCCACTTTATTAGGTACATCTGTCCAACTGCTCCTTATCTCAAATTTCTAATCAGCCAATCACATGGCAGCAACTCAATGTATTTAAGCATGTAGACATGGTCAAGACGATCTGCAGCAGTTCAAACTGAGTATCAGAATGGGGAAGAAAGGTGATTTAAGTGACTTTGAATATGGCATGGTTGTTGGTGCCAGATGGGCTGGTCTGAGTATTTCAGAAACTGCTGATGTGCTGGGATTTTCAAGCACAACCATCTCTAGGGTTTACAGAGAATAGTCTGAAAAGGAGAAAATATCCAGTGAGTGGCAGATCTATGCCAAAAAGGATTAAGGGAGTTCCAAGGCAAAAGGGGGTCCAACCCAGTACCAGTAAGGTGTACCTAATAAAGTAGCTGGTGAGTGTATGTTGACATACCATTTAGATTCCTGAACCATGCTGTTCAAACTGAGCAATAGAATGGGGGAAAAAAAGGTGATTTAATTCACTGTGAATGTGACATGGTTCTGAGAATATCAGAAACTGCTGGTTTACTGGGATATTAACCATGTTTAGAAAAAAATGATTTAAATGAAGAGAGTATATCTAGAGAGCAGCAGTCCTGTGGGTAAAAAAATCTTGCTGCAAGCGCTGACTGAAATTAAAAGTCCGTGTGCACATATCCCATTGAGAATTGTTCAAAGGTCACAGCTTACCATTAATACTGGTTGTCCATCAGTTTTTGACTACACTGTAAACAAAATATCTGTTAATTAACAGTTTCTGTATTTTTGTTTATTTACAGTTGTGAATTGCATTATGGCAACTTTTGATGTTAAATATTAAACAAATATTCAACTAAATATTCAATTTTTACAGTAGGTAAAAAAATCTTGCTGAAAGAGGTCAGAAAAGAATGACAAAGACTATCTACATAATCTGGATACATTTGAAAATGCGTTCACACTATTAATTTCAATCAGTTCCCAAAAGTTGTACCTTAAACGACTTTTGTACAATCGTTCATAAGACGAAAGGCACTTTGAGCTGCATTAATTCCTCCTGCCATTTATTTACTTTCTGGCTCTTTGAAACTTCTCGTAAGAAAAGCACCAAATTTTATAAATGGAAAGACTGTGAGGTAGAGTTAACTATGCACTGAAATAAAGGATTCATTTGATTTACTAAAATGTTTTAAGGTAAGTGCACTCAAAAAAATACATTTTGTTACTTGTTCAAACTACTTATTTAAAATTAGCTGAAACAACACAATCCTTGAGATTTCATTATAAATCCACATAAATTTGTTAACAAGTTAACTTAATCGATTTATGTTGGGACAACATGAATGAATTGTGTGGAAACCTGCATTTTTTTCATTGTGGTTGCAGACTATTTATATGGGCTGAATTTAAACAAATTAAGTTGAACATTACTAAATTTAATTTGTTTGTTTAAATTCAGCCCATACAAATAGTCTGCAACCACTTACCTTAAAAAAAATTGTAAATCCAATTAATCCAATTCATCACGCATTTATTCGGTGAAAGCTTTATGTAACAAACTTCTTTTTACAGCATCGGTGTTGTAATGTAATTCAATTATAATCAGTTAAATAGACTTAAGCATCCATTTGGTTGTTAAAGCATAAAAAGGCTGAAATTAAAAGTCTGTGCGCATATACCCCATTGAGAATTGTGCAAAGGTCACAGCTTACCATTAATACTGGTTGTCCATCAGTTTTTGACTACACTGTAAACATAATATCTGTTAATTAACCGTTTCTGTATTTTTATTTATTCACAGTTGTGCTTTTGATGGCAACTTTTGATGTTGAATATTCAACTTTATAGTTTAAGAAAGTGACTTTTATTGACATTTTAGTAGCTTGAAATAATATAATGTATAAGAGATAATATATAGAAAAATAAGTCTGTAAAATTTCAGGAAAAGCTTTTGTTGAAGGTTTTTGTACAGTAATATACAACACCAAACCCCGATAATATATCACTTTAAAGCTCAAACTATTCAAAATGTTAATAAAACTCACTTTTTTTGGTTAAAAAGTTGTTGAAAGTAAGATCAAGGTCCCATAACACAATCTAAACGCATAAGTAAATGTTGAAAAAGAAAAAAACAATCACAAAATGTGAAAAACTGCTAATTTACGTATATTTTTAAGTGTACAATGTGCCCATCTTCTGATGGATAACTTAGCAAATAATCAAATTCAATATATCGCTGAGTGAAAATATACATTTAGAGACATGCCATGTTGTCTAAAGTCTTAATGATCCAACATCATCCAATGAGTTATGAAAACATAATGAAAACAATGCGGTCTGTGTTATTATTTAGTCTCTTCGCCTGTTGACCATCGTTATTTTTCGTGAGACATTGAGCAATACGGATCTGTGAACCAATGGGATGTTAACGACCCCCCAAAAGACCTCCACATCACTGCACATTAAACATCAAATGCATTGTGATTGGCTGTGATTGTGTCTTGTTGAGCAGCTGTTTTGTTTTTGCTGTATTGATTCACTTTGGAAACTTTTGGTGTCCCATTTGCTCAGGATACACTGTCAGTAGGGTCTCTATATGGCACAAAAATGAATTGACCGGCCAAATTAACTCGAGGAGAAAATTCCAGACGAACGCTATCCTCCCGAGGGTCTCATTCATGTTTTCCCATCTCAAGTTGGCTTTATGGGTGGTGTAATTTGCTTGCACACACACTCATGTTTGTAAAGTGTATTCAGTACATATGGGGATTGTATTTGCTTTGGAGAGGGTCCACGATCTTTCCGACGTGTCTTCGGTCTGTTGGGTGGGATTGAATATGGATGTGTTTTGGCAAAGCTGCTGTGTTCGTTTAAGGGCTGTTTCTCTGTGATCGGCGCAGTGACTGCTGTTTAATGCTGCACATAATGGCAGTTTAATGCACAATCCATGCGGGCACTCTGTCTGATGTGTGAACAACTCCACTAAAGCACGTGGCCAAAGCCAATATACTAGCAGTGTTTAATCCTATTTAACCCTCAAAAGTATTTGGGTTTGCTTTGGCCTTCAGATACATCGAAATGTATATAAAATGCATCATTAACCCAGCAGGCACACAGTATGTTAGGTATATTAGGTTAGATTTTGGTTGTGATGTCGGGTGACCAAAATTCAATGTCTAGCCAGCATCTAAGGACAATATCATAACATAACAATGTCAAATGACGTTGATATTTGGTTGATTTTAGGCTGTGTTGGAAAATCCAATGTCGAGCCAACATCTTAAACCAACGTCATATTGACGTCTAATACTGACATTTATTCTTCAGGTATAACAATCCAACTTCTGATAGTGGTAACATCCACACAACGTCAAGCTGTAACATCAGTAGACGTTGATATTTGGTTGATTTTAGGTGGGACATTGACGTCGGCCTGATGTTGGGTTCTGATGTTAACTCGATTTCATTTTTAAACCAAATGCAACGTCCCCAAGACGTTAGAGTACAGCGTCGATCTGACATCATGTTGACGTCCTGTGCCTGTTGGGAAGGGAATGAAACAGCAAATGCGACCCTGCAGAAATATCAGATATTTGTAAGAGTCATTTATTAAAACAATCAAACAAACAAACAGGGGGTGACACGGTGGCTCAGTGGTTAGCTCTGTCTCTGGTTCGAGTCCCGGCTTGGCCAGTTTCTGTGTTTGCATGTTCTCCCTGTTTCCTCCGGGTGCTCCAGTTTCCCCCACAGTCTAAAGACATGCGGTACAGGTGAATTGGGAAGTCTAAATAGTCTGTAGCGTATGAGTGTGAATGAGTGTGTATAGATGTTTCCCAGAGATGGGTTGCAGCTGGAAGGGCATCCACTGCGTAAAACATGTGCTGGATAAGTTGGCGGTTCGTTCCGCTGTGGCAACCCCAGATTAATAAAGGGACTAAGCTGAAAAGAAAATGAATGAATGAATGATAACTAGTGTGTGTGTGAGTGTGTATGGATGTTTCCCTTTACTGGTTTGCTGCCGGAAGGGCATCCACTGTGTAAAACATATGCTGAATCACTCCTTAAATGCAAAGTTGCAAGTTGGATTCCACTTTACTTAAAAAAATATTAAC